>NW_027505935.1:0-94023 GCF_021521415.1 Bidens hawaiensis | reverse complement strand
CTTCGTAAGAAGTTCTTTGCTGTGTTTAAAAGAAAATTGATCCACCCTTGGAAAATGATATGTATAACTGACTATGTGTGCCTAACTAGTGAAGTTATTAAGCTTAAAAGGCTTTAGAACAGTCATTGTATGTCATGGTAATTTTAATGGTGCGTAAAAGTGTATGTGATACTAACCTAAATTTACTCGAATTTAATGTGGAAACTCCTTAAGAGTTTTGCATGTCTTCATACACATCTTTTCGAAGGATAGGCAGAAAAGCAACTACCCAGTCATACACGAGCCCGTGAGTGTTCTGATTCCCGTGAAGAAAGCATTTCAAGACACTGCAGTGATCCAGATTCGGACTTGCAGTAGTTTAGTACTCCGATGAAAACTCTTATGTGTGATTAAAAAAAAAAAAAAAAAAAAAAAAAAAAAAAAAAAAAAAAAAAAAATGTACTTATGAGAAGTAGTGACAATAAACACGAGAACCGACACTTCTCAAGATTTCTCAAGTTTGGAGTAAGAAGAAAACGGGAAGCAGACAACGAGTATCTACAAGTTAATCAGACACTATGGGTCGAAGTCAATTCGGGGTGACTTGGGTATAGCCAAATACGCTTTGAGAATAGATAGAAGGCATCATTACCTCTGAATTGTTGCCAACTTAAATTTTTGAGCTTAACTGAACCTTAATCCGTATCACAGAAACAATGAAAACCATTTAAGTTATTACATGCTTACAACCTGTTTCTCTATGTCATAATACAGCCAAACACGGATCCAAGTGACAGTCACATAGTTAGTATGATTCCTGTTCGATCTTTTCTAAAACGGAGTGGTCCCTGACTAGACTGAAATTTGATCCCTTATTTCGTTAAAATTTTATAAGTATTTTCTGTTTTTGTTGTTATATTTTTATTGTTGGTTACTGGGTCTTGATCATTTTTGTTTAACTCTTTTTGGTAACTTATAAGATATATTCAAGTTTTTTCAAACTGAAAGGGCTGTTTTTGTAATTATCGGGCGAAGTTGTTGAATCGGCGAAGTTGTACTTAACTTCGCTTAGGCGAAGTTAAGAATAACTTCGCCTGAACCAACTCAGCCCTATAAAAGGGGTTTTCTACAGTAAAATTTTTTATTAACTTTTTTTTTCCGCGAACTTAACCCTTAAATTTTTCCGGCGATCTTAGTTTTCAATTTCGATTTCGATCTTGTGTTCCTGTGTTTTCTACTTTACTTGTGGTATGTGTTGTCAAAACATCCTTTCATTCTCTTTATAATTTTATCCGGTTCGAGACCTCGGGTCGTCGAACACTCGAAGAACCCTCGAAACCAAGGTTTTCGACCTCACGTTACGTGTTCATGGACGACCTTTACGTCCATACACCATTGAAATATGATGTTCTTCTTGTGTATATCGTTTAATCGGTCCAAAAACATCGGATTTCGACCTCCGAATCCGAACAGTCGCCGTTTCTGTTTCAGGCGAAGTTATGGTTTTGGCGAAGTTAATCTCAACTTCGCCAGACGCTTAAGTTCGCCTAGGGCGAAGTTATCCACAACTTCGCCTGGGCGAAGTTAACCACAACTTCGCCGTGGCGAAGTTATCATCAACTTCGCCTTGGCGAAGTTATCCACAACTTCGCCTTGGCGAACTTAACTGTAACTTCGCCTTGGCGAAGTTATCCTTAACTTCGCCTATATCCTTTTCTTTTAACTGTTTTGTAGACGAATTTACTGATGAAGCGAAGTTGTCCCCAACTTCGCCTCAACTTTAATTTCGCCTGTGTATCTTACATCACAACTTCGCACTTGCTACACTGCGAACTTGTGAGTTACGTAAAACGTCTCTAACTTGATTTGTTTTGTGCAGATATGGCTGCAGTTGGAGGAACTGGTGGTGATGATGGTGATGAGCAACGACAATTCTTTCCAGCTCATAACCAATACATTACTTTGGATCCTGACGCACGAGGCGTTGACGACTACAGGGAGATTATCACATTTCTCCAGAGATCAAGGGTGTTTCACGCGATCACTAATACACTACCCATATCTCTGCCTAACATACAAGATTTCTGGCAGACGGTGTATTATGATTGCAGACCTGAGCCTCCGGTGATGCGAGCAAACCGTCAATGGTCAAAACATACAGTTTTCTTCGGAAGACATTCGGTTGGCTCTGCAGTTCGGCAATGAGACACGAGACGACCCAACGGAGTTCGTAGCTCCTTTCCGTGACGGAGCATACTTGAGAATGGGTTATTCGGGTCCGCTGGGGGACTCGCAGAGGAGGAAAGGCTTTCTGCTGGACCAATGGCGTTTTCTGATGCACGTGTTAATTGTGTGCATGTCCGGCAGGAAAGCAGGAACAGACGGGATGGGTGCGACGATGCAATCTGCCATGACGGCCCTGACTTACAATCGTCGTTACTCTTTTAGTCAGATGATTTTCTATGAGATTGATCGTCAGAGACGGGCGACGGCGCGAGAACGATTTATCATGTATCCGCGATTTCTTCAAATGATTATTAATCATGTCGCTCCGTCTCTACCGCAACGGCGCCCTATCAGATACGTTGAGTGCGTAACAAAACGTATCTTTGCTCAGTGCAGAACGTCGAGCACTCGAAGCAACCCTGAACGCCGTCCAAGGCATACTCCACTGTTCGGGTATCTCATTAACCCGGAGTATGTTCCTGCAGGAGGGGACGAGTTCAGGGATCCCCAACCACATCAGGCGGCAGCACCTCATGCTGTATCAGCTGCGCCTGTTGTCACTTCTGCTGCTGTGCCAGCTACTTCATCGCAGGCTGTGTCTGCTGCTGCAAACATTGATCTGGATGCTGCCTTCAGTGGACACGGTCTGTTCGATATGGATCTCTCGGGTTCTCAGATTTTGGGTACTACCTCAGCGGCTACTTCGGTAGCTGAAACCGAGCTGGATGAAACATTTGCTGAGGCCAGACGGTTGTTGGTGACTCGGGAGAGGATATCGGGTAAGCGGCCGAGGGCTGTGGATGAGGATGAAGATGATGAAGATGAGGAAGAGGCAGTCCGACTTGTGCTGAAACGCTCACGTCGAGAACGACAAGGTATGGCCACTGGAGCGGGGGAGACTTCAAGGTTCGTACGATTTGCTCCGCCTGCCTTGTCAGGTATGTCTCTATTGCCTACTACTGCACAGGTTACTACGGTCGAGGCGTCGGCACCAGCAGTTGTGTCGCTACCCACCCCAACTGGTTGATCCCCCGGTGGTAGTTGCACGCTTCGTCGACTCAACAATTACAACAACTGCAGGGTTACCTAGTGTACCACCTGCGGTCACTTCAGCTGCTACTTTTCCACCAACTCCATCGCCTGCTTCAGACTCTGAACGGATTGCTTCGCTGGAGCGTATTGTTGCTGAACAATCGAAGACCATTGACCGCCTGGTGGAAGCCAATCAAATCCAAGCCGCCCTCCTGGTAGAACACGGACGAACTATCGATGCCTTCAAGGAATTCTTGGCATCTCAGGGGGAGACGACTTGCAGGGGCGATGAGTTGAGGACAAAGAGACGACAAGATCATGACGATGATCCCAACGCACCTTCGGGTGCAGGTGGTGAGCTGCCAAGAACCTCTCAGGATCTTGGGGCTTCCACAGCTGAGGGGGAGTCAACTGATGCAGCGGGTGATGATGTTGTGAATGTTGATGACGATGCTGATGTTGAAGACGTCATCGATGCTTTGAAGGAGTTAGATGAGGAGGAGGTTGATGACTTTGTGAATGATGATGACGATGATGTGTTGCCCGTGGAGGAAATTGAAAGGATTGGAGAAAATATTGATGTGGTGAATGTGTTGGAAGAAGGAGAGATCGTGGATGACGCAGTGGAACATGAGATTCCAGCTGTTGAAAGAGCAGATTTGGGAGATGAGAATGTGGTAGATGATACGGTATGGGAGGAGCAACCAAATTGGAAAGAAGGGTGTGCTCAATGGTTTGTTAAAACTAAGAAGCCTGCAGTGCCAACAATGTTTAGAAAGACGTATAATATAAAGGGCTATGCAGAGTCGAAGAAAGGTATTATATGCTGGTTGTACGACAAAGAGTTGAAATTATTTGTGATCAAAAGGTACGACGGCATTCAATACTTTAAAAGATTATTGAGATCTCTAAACTCCCTACCGGAATGCGAGGTGAAAGAGTTAGCAAGACTGGGGCTAATTAACAGAAGTAACGATAATATGGCGAGAATTATTGAAAAGATCGTCTGGAAAAAAGCCATCAAAGACAAAAAGTTTGAACTGCTAAAGCCTCAGAAAGGAAGATTGATAGAAGATAAAGATAGGGGAATGAGGGCTGACGGAAAACCATGGATGGTTATGAAGTATAAACCAGTCCGACATCTGAAGGAAGTACCAATGAGAGTCATGCCCAAGAATGTCCTAACAGATCTGAAATGGTGGTATGTGGATTGCGAGACAGCTGAGGCGGTTATGGAAGATGAGGACGAACAAGAAGTTCTTCGGGTTTATGACCCGATGCATCTTGTTAATCTATCGCAGGCTGATCTGGAAGTGCTGAACAACAAGAAGATCTTCTACATTCCTGCTTGGAAGGATCAAGCGAGGAAATATCAAGGAGTTGTGTCGGTTTGTGTGAGAGAAGGGGCGCACGCGTGAAAGTGCAAGATTACAAGACTCAGAGATCAAGATATGAAGCTACTGCCAAGGGGGAGTCTGTTGGTACATGTTTGTCAGTAGTTCATAGTCTAGTATTTGTTATCGAGTCTGTAATATAGTTAATGGTTTGTTTATGTTTTGTTTTGTAAACTAGCGAAGTTATCAGCAAGTTCGCTATGGCGAACTTGCTGATTTAGCGAGGTTACTGACAACTTCGCCAGTGGCGAAGTTGTCGTGTTTAAATACACTGTTTCAGCCGAAACAGAAGAGGTGTGAGTTAGGGTTTTTGGTTACGCTTTGTTTCGTTTTGTTCTCTGTAACAGTGACTTACTGTCACGTGTTTAGTTATTCAATATAACGTATTTACCTTATAGCTCGTGTTCATTGTTCGTGTATTCAATCTCTACAATATCTACACTCGTACCTATATACGCAGGGATTCCGCACCTGCGTTGTTAGAGATTTCCCGTGTACGATCCGCGTTCAGGAACCTACACTTAGCGCGTCTGCTACCACATTCGCCTTTCCAGGGTGGTACTTAATTTCACAATCATAATCATTCAACAACTCCACCCATCTTCGTTGCCTCATGTTTAAATCCTTTTGATCAAATATATGTTGAAGGCTCTTGTGATCCGTAAAGATTATACACTTTGTACCATAGAGGTAATGGCGCCAAATCTTTAGCGCGAAGACAACCGCTCCAAGTTCCAGATCATGCGTTGTGTAGTTCTTTTCATTGGTCTTGAGTTGGCGCGAGGCATACGCTATGACTTTGTCTCGCTGCATAAGGACACATCCGAGTCCCTGATGTGAAGCGTCGCAGTAAACGACGATGTCATCCGTCCCCTCGGGCAGAGACAAAATTGGCGCGCTACATAACTTCTGTTTTAACATTTGAAATGCCGCTTCCTGATTTTCGCCCCAAACAAACTTCTTGTCTTTCTGAGTTAGCGCGGTCAGTGGTAGAGCTATCTTGGAGAAGTTCTCAATGAAGCGTCGATAGTAGCCAGCTAGTCCTAGGAATTGCCTCACCTCAGTTGGGGTTTTTGGCGCTTCCCAGTTTTCGATGGCCTTGACTTTGGAAGGATCAACGTGTATTCCTTTCTCGTTTACAACGTGACCGAGAAAATGAACTTCTCTAAGCCAAAACTCGCACTTGGAAAACTTCGCATACAACTTTTCTTTCCTCAACAATTCCAAAATCAATCTCAGGTGTTGCTCATGCTCGGCCTTGGTCCGAGAGTAAATCAGAATATCATCTATAAACACAATCACAAACTTGTCCAAGTATGGTTTGCACACGCGGTTCATCAGATCCATGAACACAGCCGGCGCATTAGTTAGCCCGAAAGGCATCACTAAGAACTCATAATGGCCGTATCTAGTTCGGAAGGCTGTTTTCGGCACATCTTCCTCATGGACCCTAAGTTGGTGGTATCCTGACCGTAGATCTATCTTCGAATAATAACTGGATCCCTGCAACTGGTCAAATAAGTCGTCAATCCTCGGTAAGGGGTACCGATTCTTGACTGTCAGCTTGTTCAGCTCCCTATAGTCAATACACATCCGGAAAGAACCATCCTTCTTCTTAACAAACAGTACTGGAGCTCCCCAAGGTGAAAAGCTTGGGCGTATGAAACCCTTATCCAATAGTTCCTGTAACTGATTGGATAGCTCTTGCATCTCAGATGGAGCTAATCGATAAGGCGCTCGAGCTACTGGCGCAGCTCCTGGGACTAAATCAATACGAAATTCGACTTGTCGCGGCGGCGGTAATCCGGGCAAATCTTCAGGGAAAACTTCTGGAAATTCGCGCACTACTGGTAAGTCTTCAATTCTTCGCTCATCTCCTTTCTTCTCTACTACATGCGCCAGGAAGGCGTAGCACCCTTTCCTTAGGCACTTGCGCGCTTTTAGGCACGAAATTAGTTTCGTCGCAACTCCCCTTCTTTCCCCTTGAATCGCCAAGGTTTCTCCGTTCAACAGTGGGACCCGAACCTGCTTCTCATGGCAAATAACTTCCGCGTGGTTCTCGACTAACCAATCCATACCTACCACAATGTCAAAACTTCCCAAGTCTATTGGCAACAAATTAATATTGAACCCGTGACCTCCCATGACTATTACACATTGTTCAGTTCTTTCGTTCGCGCATAACTGCCTACCATTGGCTAGTTCTATAGTATAAGGCGTGTCTAGCCTACTGCTTGCTAGGCCTAGGGAGTTTTTAAACTCAGCGGATATAAAACTTAGGTCAGCGCCAGTATCAAATAAAACAGATGCAAAATGGCCGTTAAGCAAAAACGTACTGGTTACCACATTCGGCTCTTCTTTAGCTTCGCCCGCGCCGATCACAAAAGCTCTCCCGCGAGCTTGGTTTCCCTTTTGCGGGCAATCCCGACTAAAATGCCCTGGCTTCCCGCATGCGTAGCAGTTGTCGCTCGCTCCAGCTTCTCTGACACGGCAATTCATCGTCTTGTGCCCTGGTCTGCCACATTTGGCACATTCGATTCTTGCGCATTCACCCTCGTGGTGATACTTGCATTTGTTGCACCATGGGCGAGGCCCGCTGTATCCTTTCCTTGATGGCTCCGCGGCTTGGATCGCGTAAACCCTTGCGCTTTCCTGCTTCTTGAACGGTGGCTGCTTGGAGTCGGACCCTCGGTGGTGAGAGTTCCATTTCCTCTTGGAGTCAGAGGTTCGCTGCTCGTTTCCGCGCGTAGTCAACATACCCGCACGGACCGTATCCCTTGTAAGGGTGATGGCCCGCGCTACCGCCTCATCAAAGGTTGGAGGCGCTGCGGCGTTGAGCGGAACCCTAACAACAGGAGGTAACCCAAAAATGTACCTCTCGATCTTCTTTTCCTCCGTGGTTGCCATGTCTGGTATCAACTGGCAAAGCTCGTTGAACCGGTTGTTGTAGGCGTCGATATCCGTTCCTACCATGGTGTGGTTCCAGAATTCCTGCTGCAGACTCTGGATTTCTGCGCGAGAGCAGAACTTTCTCATCATCATTTCCTTCAGTTCCTCCCAGGTTTTGTGAAGAGCAACTTCTCGCCCCAAGGTCTTCACTTGAAGTTTCCACCAAGACGAAGCTGCTTCTTGGAACATGCATGTCGCGTAAAGGACCTTCTGGTTCTCACTACATCCGCTAATGGAGAGAACTGTCTCCATCTTGTCAATCCAGTTGTAGAGCCCAATGGCCCCTTCGGTACCCTTGAATGGCCAAGGCTTACAGGCCATGAATGTCTTGTAGGAGCATCCTTTGTCCAAGGCTCCTGATTCGGGTTCTGGGGTCTCATTCTGACGACCCTGACTTGATTCGGCCTTGCTGGCCTCATGTGTCGCGATCGCTTGCGCGATTATTTCCGCGAGTTCCTCGGGTGTCATGGTAATTCCTTTGGCTTTAGTTGGAGGCATTCTCGCTTTAAAAGAGAATGAAAATATATTAAACTTAGCGCATTTACTCTGAGCACATAATGTTCTTTATCTTTATTCACTAGACACTGTGTGACCCGTGTTCCTAAGTGTGTGTATAGTTTCTTTTGAAAATATTTTCTTTGAAAAAAAAAAAAAATATTTCATGCGATTCCCCAACGGTTATAGTCTAGGTTAAAACTTCTTTTCCTAGTTCGCTATAACCAGTGCTCTGATACCAATCTGTCACACCCGGCCCTGAGCGGCGGAAACAGCCGGGCGCGCGCGAGTGGGGATTGATAATTAAGCACGGGCCATTGCAAACATTCAAAGATTTTCATTGCGCATGAAGTGTTTAATACAAATACATTACATTGTTTAAAAATTACATAAAAACATCCAAGTATAAAAACTGCTGAAGATTTCCACGCCATATCCCTTTGCGCGGCGGGAACAACCACGCGCATCGAAGGGATAGAACTAAAATCTTCCAAAAAGCTAGTTTCAGATGTTCAGCGTGAGGTGCTCTAAGTGTGACTCCATGAGCTACCTAGTTATCTCCTGAAAGACACGTAAAACATTTGAATCAGTATAAACTGAGTGAGTTCACAAGTTTTAGTAACTTGATAAATCGTATCGCGTCATAAACATAATAGCATCTTTGAAACACATGCTTAGTGAAACAGTTCTGAAAACATAATCCGATAAAAATCGTTCCGCGGTTTACGCGCGAACATTTCTGAGAACTGTGCTCGTCTGTGTAAGTGGCGCTGCCACTACGAGCGAAACAAGTAATACTGTCCCGCGGGTTACGCGCGGACACTTCTGAAAAATCGTGCTCGTCTGTGTAAGTGGCGCTGCCACTACGAGCGAATAATACCGTCCCGCGGGTTACGCGCAGACGTTGTGCCGGAAAACAAGGCGCTCGTCCATGCAAAGAGGCGCGACCCCTACGAGCGGGCTCAAACCCATAGTACTGCCCCATGACCATACTAGGCACTCGTCCATGCAAAGAGGTGCGACCCCTACGAGTGGGTGGATCAAACCAGCAGTCCCTACCCTTAGAGTTCCAATGGTAAAGTGATCACTTACTCGAGTTCTAGCGCACATACATCGAAAACCTTAGATAACCGTTCGCATTGCTCATTATGAAATATAATTTAAACACATAATCGCTTGCATAGCTTGTAAGTATACCATGATAAAACATTATTTAAGTACGTGTCCCTCGCCCCGAAAACAGTTTAAAAACAATGAAAACAGCGAGAATAGGGGCTGTGAGACTCACCTGTGGTTCTTGTTAAGGGATTAATCGAGATTCGGGTTTTCTTGGTGTTGGCCTTTGAATTGAAGGTCTAGAATACGATTAAGAAGTATATATATATTAAGATCAAGAAATAGGAGAATATAAGGGTTGGAAGGTAGATCTCAAGGTTATATTCTCGGCTTACCTAGTAACAGGATCGGATGATTGGGAGATGATTAGTGCAAGTTTGCAGTTCCTTGAAGTGTGTTTTGGGTGATAATTTAGGTTACATATTTATAGGCAAACTCAAGGGAACACAATCCCTTGCTTTAGGGGATTGTAATCTTTTCATATCTAGGGGTAATGATGATAAAGTATGGAAATTATTATTATTTATTTAAAAGTGGAGTAGTGGATAAAAGATTTTGATTTGATTTGGTCAGGACATGCAGGTCTGGGGTTGGTGAGAATAGGGTGGCTGACAGTTGACTTTTCATGTTACAGTGTGCTTTTTCAGGTACTTTTGTCCGTGTACAGTAAAAAGTGGAAAATCTCTGAAACACGCTACTGTTTCCTTTTGGGCGGGAGTAATCTCCTTACGTCTGGAGAATAGACTAAGTGTTCTGTGCGTATCACTTTGTGCGCATAGCTTTCTGCGTGAAGGACATTTCTTTTGCTGCGGGTAGGCACGTAACCTTCTCGCAGTTAGGGACATTGAGTTTCATTTGTAGATTCTCCAGGTGGTCTTGGTATTTCAACATAGTGATCAGTTATGTTGAAGTCAATTCCATCTTGGAGCTTCAGACAAACTAGCTCTCAATGTTCCCGCCATGCGGGGAGGTTAGTTCCCTTCCGCACGCGCATAAACGATTTAGGATGCACCAGCCTTAGCATCGTGCGGGATGGTCAACCCATTTAGACAACATAACGTTAAGGTACATGAAAACATAAAAGCCAAAACATTCGCGCATGGCGCATATAACATATGCCCACGCTGGTTCTTAACATGGTGCGCTCGCGCAGGGCGCACATAACAAATGCACGCGCTGATTCTAACATGGCGCGCTCGCGCAGGGCGCACATAACAAATGCACGCGCTGATTCTAGCATAGCGCGCTCGCGCAGGGCGCACATAACAAATGCACGCGCTGTTTCTAATATGGCGCGCTTGCGCAAGGCGCATATAACATAATTACCTAATATTTAGGTTGATTACTTGGTTTAAGGGATTGGGAATTTACCGGGTGTCACAAGAGAATACATGGCTCCAACTATTGTTTTATGATTAGTTATTTCTTTATTATATTTACATAATTCTATCATCATCATCATCATCATCATCATCATCATCATCATCATCATCATCATCATCATCATCATCATCATCATCATAGCGGTTATTTCAACTATTACCCCCTTAAAAAAATTTGGTCCTCGAAATTTGTATATCAGAATACGAATCCTTTCAGGTAACAAAAATGAAGGTTTCATACCGGAGAAAGAGGATGGACACCAATCTACACATTAGGAATCCCATTAGCGCATATTTGTACTTGTAATTCACAATTACCACGCATCCGTAATTGTTAATTACCTTACAACCATGCCCTAATAGTTTTTCCTAGAATGTGTCTTGATGTCATACGGAATTGACGGAGAATGGATCAAATAACAAAGCAACTATCGGTACGCATACCATAGTTTAGAGATAGGTTAGACTATATATATAAACACATAAGTAATGTAAGGAATTTAAAATAACCCCATAGTTTAGAAAATGTAACAGATCGGAGGTAGGGTTCACAGTTACCTGGACTAAAGGTTCTATCACTTGAACAGATTCGGATATGCGAAACGAACTGACTCTTCTGTTTCCCATGTAGCTTCGCGCTCTGAATGGTTCTCCCATAGAATCTTAACAAAAGGAATTACCTTTTTAGGCATAACTCTTTCTTGTTGATCCAAAATTGCTTCGGGTTCCTCCTCATACGAAAGATCTTCCTGGATCTTATGTAATGGATAACTATGACGTGAAGCGGATGGTAATTATATCCTCTCAACAAGGACACACGAAACACATTATGAACATGTGAAAGCTACGACGGTAACGCTAAGCGATATGAAACTTCTCCAATTCTCTCGAGAATCTCAAATGGCCCGATATAACAAGGGCTAAGCTTACCCTTTATACCGAATCTACGAACACCACGACAAGGTGATACTTTCAGAAACACTTGATCTCCGACTTGAAATTCGACTATCCGTCGGCGCTGATCTGCATAACTATTTTGTCGGCTTTGAGCTTCTTTTAGTTTCTCTCGAGCGACAACAACTTTGTTGTTTGTAATTTGGACTAACTCGGGTCCTTCAATGATATTTTCTCCTACTTCTTCCCAACATATTGGGGCTCGACACTTTCGACCGTATAAGAGCTCGAACGGAGCCATGCCAATACTTTCTTGCCAACTATTGTTGTAAGCAAACTCAACAAGGCATAAATATTCGTCCCATTTACCTGTCCACTCAAGTGCACATGCACGAAGCAAATCTTCTAAAGTCTGGATTGTACGTTCGGACTGACCGTCTATTTGTGGATGGAAAGCGATACTAAACTTCAAACGTTTACCCCAAGCTGCTTGGAAGCCTTTCCAAAAACGCGAAGTGAATCGTGGATCTCTATCTGAAACGATCGAAGACGGAGTACCATGAAGTCGAATAATTTCCTGAAGGAATACTTCAGATAACTTACTCATCGAAAATGTTCTTGAATAGGTAAGAAGTGTGCTGATTTAGATAGTCTGTCAGCACTACCCATATAGTATCATTCTTCTTAAAGGTATTCGAAAAACCTGTAACAAAATCCATCGAAATCTCGTCCCACTTCCATACGGGAATTTCCAACGGCTGCATTAAACCACTAGCACGCTGGTGCTCAATCTTTACTTGTTGACAAGTGAGACATCTACTTACGTATATGGCAACGTCTTCCTTCATTCTACTCCACCAAAAGTTTTGACGTAAGTCTCGATGCATCTTTGTAGATCCCGGGTGAATAGAGAATGGCGAGTTATGTGCCTCAGGTAGTAATGACTCACGAAGAGCGGAATCATCTGGCACACACAACCTTTTGCCACACCAAATCACATCATGCTCATCCATTCGGAATTCTGACTGTTTGCCTACCTAGAGGTTTTGCACTATCGCCCATAATTCGCCATCATACCTCTGTGCATCTTTATTTCGAGAGATTAGATCAGGCTCGATTTGCATTCTAGCTAGGTAACCGTTAGAATCACCAACATGAATACCGACACCCAATCTATCCAGATCATAGATTATACGAGGGTGGATTTGAAGACAAGATACGATACCAAAACTCTTTCTACTCAACGCGTCGGCTACTACATTAGCCTTTCCTGGATGGTACCGAATATTTGTGTCATAGTCTTTTAAGAGTTCTAATCATCTTCGTTGCCTCATATTTAGTTCTTTTTGCGTAAATATATACTTGAGGCTTTTATGGTCAGTGAATATGTCGCAAGTCTCGCCGTAGAGATAATGACGCCAAATTTTCAACGCGAATACTACAGCGGCTAACTCCAAGTCACGCGTTGGATAATTAACTTCATAAGGCTTTAATTGACGCGAGGCATAAGCAATAACTTTACCATGTTGCATTAACACGCAACCAAGTCCTTTCTTTGAAGCATCACTATAGATTTGGAAGCCTCCTGATCCAGAAGGCAGAGTAAGTATCGGAGCAGATATGAGTCATTTTTTTAATTTTTCAAAACTATTTTCTCGCTCCTCATTCCAAGAATACTTTACTCCTTTCCTCAACAACGGCGTAAGGAGTGAGGCAATGACGGAAAATCCTTCTACAAATCTTCGATAGTATCCAGCCAGGCCTAAGAAACTTTGGACTTCTGTAGCAGAAGTGGGTCTAGGCCAATTTGTAATTGCCTCAATCTTGGCGGGGTCCATCTTGATTTCTTCTGCGGATACTATATGACCAAGGAATGCAACTTGGTTGAGCTAAAAGTCGCATTTCGAAAACTTTGCATACAACTTTTTTTGTCGTAACGTCCCAAGCACTATATGCAAGTGTTCTTCGTGTTCTTCTTTACTCCTAGAATATACCAAGATATCATCGATGAAAACAATAACGGACTTATCCAAGAACTCGTGAAATACTCGGTTCATCAAGTCCATGAAAACTGTAGGAGCATTGGTTTGCCCAAAAGGCATAACCAAAAACTCATAATGACCATAGCGTGTACGTAAAGCAGTTTTAGGAACATCCTCGTTCTTGATCTTTAGCTGATGATAACCTGATCTCAGATCAATTTTCGAGAAGAACTGAGCACCCTGAAGTTGGTCGAAAAGGTCATCTATACGAGGTAGAGGGTACCGATTTTGAATGGTAATCATATTCAACTCTCGGTAATCAATACATAAACGCATGCTACCGTCCTTCTTCTTTACGAACAAGACCGGTGCACCCCATGGTGAGACACTTGGTTTTATGAATCCCAATTCTAGCAATTCTTGCAATTGCTCCTTTAGTTCCTTTAATTCTAACGGAGCCATACGGTATGGTGCTTTTGAAATCGGCTTGGCGCCAGGGATTAAATCGATAGTGAACTCGATCTCACGATCAGGTGGTAGTCCTAGTAGTTCTTCCGGAAATACATCAGGGTACTCGCAAACAACGGGATGGCTATCAATGCCTTTTTGGATAACAGAAGTATCTTTAATAGAGGCTAAGAATCCAGCACAACCATGCGATATAAACTTACGAGCTTTGAGCGCAGATATAATATTAAGAGTCTTATGGGGTACAATACCCTGATAAACAAGTTTAGGACAACTAACATCACCAAATACGACACGTTTAGAATAACAATCAATAGTCACACGATGACGGGTAACCAATCCATTCCAAGGATAACATCAAAGTCGGACATATGCATCGGAAATAGATCCGTGTTACACACAACGGATTCAATACGGATTGGACAATCTCCATAAATGTGAGTGATTACGATCGAATTTTCCATCGGAATGGAAATAGTTAGAGTGGGATCTACCGAGGTTCGTCTAATCGGAAGGTACTTAGTAAATGACAGAGAAACTATAGAGTGTGTTGCACCCGTATCAAATAACACATAGATACTATGTTCACCAAGCTGAAGGGTTCCAGATATAGTACCTTGAGCATTAGCAGCATCTGTAGAAGAAAGTGCGAACACTCTTCCCCTAGTGTTTGGTGGTGCAACTTTTCCTCCTGTAATCTTCTTAGTATCTAGTTTCGGACAATCTCTAATCATATGACCCATCTGCCACACCTGAAACATCCTCCCAGAGCTCTATGACAGACACCCCCATGTTTCTTGCCGCAAAAGTTACATGGAGAGCTTGTGGTTTGGTTTGGGCTTCCATATTGATTCAGTGGTTGAGCTCTGATATGTCCTGTATACGGCTGAATCTGATTTTGATCGGGTTTATGGTTTTGGATTTTAGGTTTCCATGGTCGTGCTTGATTGCCAAGGTTTAGATTTTCTTGAACCCTATGGTCCTGATGTTGTGTAGCGGTAGAGGATGATTGGACCATACTTTTCTTATTTTCTCCAGATCGAGACAGGAATTCTTTCCTCTCGAATTCAATGGTCTTAATGGCATCACCTACCTCAGTAAGATCTTTGAACTTCATAAACATGATTGACTTTCGAATGCGATCACAGACTGCCCATTTGCATTTTTCTGCCTGCTCCTGTGCTGAGCCTGCTGCGCTCCCAATAATTCCAGCCAATCTTGAGAATCGAGTCATAAATTATGAGGCTGGTTCATCATCCTCTGTCGTGTAGTAGCATACTCCCTTACGTATGCTTCTTTGTCAGCTGTAGAGAAATACTTCTCATAAAAGAGAGTACAAAAGTCGGCCTATGAAAGAGTAGCAGCATAAGTGTCTCCTCCTTTGACCTGTTTATGACCCTCCCACCAAGTTTGTCATCATCTTTTAGTTTGTAGGTGGCTAATTTGACTTTAAACTGTTCCGTAACTCCTAATACTTCGAAGATCTTCTCAATGTGTGCTATCCAGTTTCGTGCTTCCAAAGGAGTAGCAGCATGACTAAAAGATCTGGGCTTTTGTTTTTGGAATCTTTGGAGCCACACATGGATGCCTTCAGCAGTGGCATTCTCATCAATCACAGCTCCAGAATTAGGAGTAACATTAACGCGTCCTTCAGAACGAGTTTGTTGCATAACTGCCTCCTCGGTTTGTGCAACAAGGTTCGGGAGTATTCCGACAAAAGCTTGATTAATAGCAGAAACCATGTTTTGATCAACCGGAGTTTCATTCGAAGCCGAATCATTAGTTGCACGAGTGGTCTTGCGAGTTAAACGACGAGGTGGCATCTAAAAAGATGTCAAGAGGGTTAGAATATAAATCGGAATGAGAGAAAATAAAGATACCTAATGAGGTTCCTAACTTTAGATCAAACCTAAATATCTACCCAATCCTCACAGGTTTTATTTACTAATGCTTAGATTTTCTACATGAACCCTAATACCATAGCTGTAACACCCCAACCTGGATAGGCTGACGTGTCACAATGTACGGAGGTAAACGGAGACAAAAGACATAATTCCACTACTTCATTAGAGTCAAAAGTACATATTACTGATACTTCTAATACTAAGTTCGAAATACATATTAGTCAAATAACATAAGCTTAACACACATCTTCAGATTATTCCTACGTTTAAGCTTCTCTCATGATCCCTCCCAAAGTATCCTGTGAACCTGAAGTGTAAAAATATTTATGGAATGAGCAGAATGCCCAGTACGGAATATTAAGGCTCAAAAGCAAGTAATAATCAACTGAATAACAATATATGATAACATATAACTGATTAAAATCATGTAACTGAAACAACTGAAATAACTGAACTGAAACATATAATATGGATGTACCCATAAGCATAACTGAGTCTGGTAATATGTGACGACATACAGGGGGGCCACTCCTATATGTCAATCACCCGAAATGGCGTAAGTTGGCATACCCACAACCATTTCCTGAAACTGAAACTGAAAAACTGAACTAGGATATATCCATACGCCTCCTAATAGCTATGTACCACACCTGTACTTAAGAGACGCCGTGAACTGATCTCTCCGTCACGGAAGGAGCACATAACATCGATGCCACAATGTTATGCCCGTGGGACACTCCACGGGAAGCGAGTGCTTAGGGTAACAGAGTACAAATAATCTGAGTCGTACAATAACAATTCATATCTTAACAAATCATGGAACATGTGATAACGAGTACAAACTAATAATAAATATATCGCATGCTAACAAGTCAAATAACAAATCATAATCTGAACATGAATCGAACGGAAAACCAAATGAATCGAGGTGTCAATGACTTTAGGAGTTCCAAAGGTATATAATGTCAACGGGGTTTATAACAATCGAATATGATAACAATAGGGAGGGGGTTAGGATCCGTACCTTGATTGTTGATTAGTTGTCTTACACAAATAAGTAATATAGGTCACGCTCTTTTAATCACCCTACATTGTATGCACATAGCTCATAAGTTCGCGTACGGTTTATATAAGGTTATATTCGGATTTTATATTATGAATATATGAAAACATGGAGTCGTTTGATTAAGAAAAATAAGTATTATTAACGAGGTCGATATCTCTTATGTATATATTTTAACGAATATTATTTAAATGTTAAAAAAATGATTATGGATGAATACTATTTAAACAAGGTATCAAAAATAGTTTGTCATGGGTGGGGTTTGAACTCGTGACCTAAATCTTATTTATGAAAAAACAACATAACCAGTTGGACTAATTCAACACTTGTTAACGTTTACAGAAACAATTAAACAGATAAATTAAAGGAGCTGTTAAGCTATTTAAAAATAATTCTTGCTGCTAGCCCAACAAAAAGTTTATATTTATAATTTCCGAAACAGTGTTTATTTACTTAACATAAGCTGTTAATTATTACAACAAAATAAACCGCAACAAGCAGGTTTTGACCCCAAGACCTGTTGTTTAGAAGCACTAAGCCTTAACCAGTTGAACCACTTATATTATTGTTCAATAGCTAAACAGTTAACATTATTAATCACTATGTTCACTGGTTCATTTTCTTCATATTAACTCATCATAACATAAGCTAGAAAGGCCATATTGTAAACCTTTGTTTTGTGTCATGAATCACGTTTAAATGTATCTAAATGATTTATATAGGCTTAGGTTCGGGTTAACTTAGTTAAACTCGCGATATGATGACGGAAGCCCTTGCCGAAAAAGAAACGCGAACGGTCGCGGTGATGCTTTTCAAACTACTGATGGTTCTCTTATCGTTGGGGGGGGGGGGTTAACGGGAGTAGTGGTTACGTTGGAGTAGTTTCACGGTAGTAGCGGACAAAAGTAGGGGTGGAGACGGATGAAGGTGGTTTGGTTCCGAGAAGAGGTTAGTGGAAGATGGTAAGAATATTGCCAGGAAAATAGTAGAAGGAGGTTGAGAGTTGGTTTTGTGGTTGGTCGAAACATGTCTCGGTTTTTATAATCAAGGTGGAGAGATTTAAAATATCTCACGAGACATGAATGATTGATTAAAGGATGGTCTTCACAAATGATTGCATGTTCCATTTGATTTCTTTAACGTGTGGAAGAAAAATTTTCTGACATTTGAAGTTACCAAAGAGAAATCAAGAAGAAGAAGAAAGCTGTAATGATTAACTAATTGGTCAAATAATTCAATACTCTTTCAAACCTCCACCACATGAATACATCTTTCACTCTCTGTTTATTTATCTAGTTTTGTTTTTCACTTTTGTTTATATGATTTTCTATTACTTACATCTATTAATAAAGTTATCATATGTGCATGCATGTAGTCGAGTTCATATTAAGAGAATACATGGCTCCAAATATTCTTTTATGATTAGTTATTTCTTTATTATATTTACATAATTCTATTATTATTATTATTATTATTATTATTATCAACATTATTATTATTATTATTATAGCAGTTATTTCATACGACAACACAAAATTTTCTTAGGGATCGACAAAGCAAATAACGACAACAACAATATTGATAATTTACATCATACCACAAAAGAATATGCATGTATCTAATGATCATTCTAGGAGTAGGCGATTTAGAAAAATCACGGACACAAAAGTCACCCATGAAAACAACGTAACTTGTGTACTTCAAGCCAGACAAAACTACATTTTGATTCTATATACTGAAAGTTGTACATTAGTTTTAGGAGGAGCATCATACAAACTACACTCTTTTCCCTTAACTAAGTTTTGTCATAGTGAGTTTTGTTAGTAATGTTTTTAACAATGCAATATAATAGATCAGAAAAATCAATTTATCTTATAGGTCTTAAAGTACCTATTTAACATCAAATTCAAGTACGTTGTTAACGTGTATGTGTATAACGAACTTTATAAAATGACACGATCTTTGTACATTACTTCATGTAAAAAAGCAATTAACTAAAAGATGACTATAACGAAAATAATACGTGGATCTTGTCTGATCTATCATTGGGTTGAAAGCCTTTAAATTCGTAAGTCTGTAATAGAACCTTTAAAAAATATATAAAAGTGAATATAAACAAGACATTTAAAGCCACTTTGACAACGACCCACTTAATTACTCATATTTTCAATATTGTTAATTTCCTTGATCTTTGTGAATTATGGGTATATTTGACAAAACTAGCTAGTGACTGATGGTTAGAAGTTGGTGACAGGTGGTTATAAGCTGATAGATGTAGCTTTGTATATATATATTTAGGTGTTATACAGAGTACCTAAGCTTTTAATAAAATGTATAAAATGATCAAAATGAGCATAACTAATAAAAACATAATACTAAATGTAAATATCTTGGAATGTTATTTAAGTGATTTTAAATACTAAAAGTTTGTAATTTTTTTAAACACTACTAGTAGGAGCGTTTCAAAACAGAGCATTTTTGTTGAGCCTAGTTTATATGGTTTGTACTTAGTCTAAGTTGTTCTGGGTTTAACTTGTATATGGGCTTGAGCTACGGGTTACTATGTTAGCCGAGAACTAACTTGTAGTTCTCGGTGGGCTTTTGGTTAATGTGGGCTTAGGTGTTTGGTTTTCCTATATATAGTTGATGTCTTGTATAGGGAACCAGGTTGTTGGTTCACTTGTTATTCTTCAGTATCGTGTATTGTAAGTGCTTAAGCACCCGACGTATCTTAATATACGTGTGTTTTGAAGCAATGGCGTGTTACTACCTTGTGTTTACTCGTGTTCTTGAATCACCAAGTATCGATATTCCGCACCCATACTTGTTATATTGATATCATAATTGTAGTGATCCAGATTCGGGACTTACAATTGGTATCAGAGCCTTAGACCTTATTCAGGCTCGTTATTGTGATATCAAAGATTCGAGAATAGTTTTTACGGTGGTCTTTGTGTTTTTCCGGCGAGTGTGTGATCGAAGAAGAAGAACGGGATATATTTTGACCAAATATTGACTTATCTTTGGAAACAGTTTGAATCCCACTAAAATAAGGATTAAATTGTTGCCAAAATCAACTGGTCTAACTTTTTTTCGGTGTTCTCGGCCTAAAATAGATTTCTCGGCGAAGAAAGTGAGATCTCGGTTGTTTTTGATCTCTGTCACACTTTGTTTTCGGCCACTGGTTGTTTTCGGTCAAAGTCTTGGTTAAACTTGAGTTTTCGCTCAAAGATTGGTCAAAACCTGCGTTCTCGGTCAAAGCTGGTCAAAACCTGAGTTCTCGGTCAACTTGTTTGGACTTGTTCTCAGCCCAGTTAATTGTTTTGGGCCTGTTCTACTTGGACTTGGACTCTTAAATTGGACTTAGTTTTACTTGAATTTAAAATCAATCTCTAATCAAATTAAAATGGCCCAGTTAACTAATGGTAGCAATTCAACCAACTCATCACTTCATCAAGAACTTGATTCCATCATGGGCACTGCTACTCGTATACCCCGTCTCTTGTCCCATGAGGGGTTCAGTGAATGGAAATTTCGTTTTGAGCACTACGCCAAGATGAAAGATTCCAAAATTTGGAAAAGCATCGTGAGGGGACCTCAAAGAATCACCTTTCAAAGACCTAACTCTGATGAAGTCATTGTGAAACCCGTTGCACAGTATGACAACGATGACTTTGCTAAAGTCGAGGAAGATGAGAAAGCTCTCTCCACTCTAACCATGGAACTCCCACCTGAGATTGCTCTTCAATTTAGAGAACTTCGGTCGGCTAAAGAATTGTGGGAGGCACTAATTGAAGTATATGAAGGAAATGAAGATATAAAGAGAAGCCGCCAAGATCTGCTGCGACAAAAGTTTATATGTTTAATCATGTTTTAGGAGAAACATTGGAATCCCAACTTCAAAGATTCATATCTCTTGTGACCGAAATGAGATCAGCAGGAATTTATTTACAAACTTCAGAAATAAACAACAAGCTGGTGAACTCATTGCCGAAAAGTTGGGACATGAATGTTGCGGTTATCAAAAAGACTAAGGACCTTAACAGAATGGGTTTGAATGAATTGATAGCCACCATTAAAGCATATGATATGGATGATAAGAAGCGGGCAATAAATCACGCAAGCTCTTACAGTGCAGTTGGATACAACGTTGCCTCCAACAGTGCTCTTATTTCTCAAGATAGTTTCTCACTGTTCAAGCCTACTCAACAACCACCTCAGGGAAACTTCCAGATGTTCTCATCCACTCTAGGTCAATCATCATCATCCAACTCACCCCAACCAGCTCCAGTTTTCTTCACCAAGTCCGGGCAGTCTTCTAATGATACCGGAAAAATTGCTCACACTTCCAGTCAAAACTTCAATCAGATTCGCACCATATCTAAAGAGACTCAAGAGAATATCGCTCTAATGGCAGGATTCATGAATTGCTATAATGCAATTTTGGCTGGAGACTTGGTTCAACCTGTGGTTGCTGCTGAACTAGATCAGATTCATCCCGATGATGTTGAAGAAATGGACATCTCGTGGCAAATAGCCATGACAGTTTTCCGTGCAAAGAAGTTCATTAAGAGGATGGGTAGAAATAATTGGAACATGCCTAATAATCAAAAAGTGGGTTGTTGGTTCGCTTGTTATTCTTCAGTATCGTGTATTGTAAGTGCTTAAGCACCCGACGTATCTTAATATATGTGTGTTTTGAAGCAATCTCGTGTTACTACCTTGTGTTTACTCGTGTTCTTGAATCACACGGTATCGGTATTTCGCACCCATACTTGTTATATTGATATCATAAGTGTAGTGATCCAGATTAGGGACTTACAATTTTCTCCTAACATGAAATATTCAAGCTCCGTTAACCAAACTTTATTGAGTATAATGTGAAGCTTGGACATACACGTGGAGGGGATCACGTCGAGGGGATCAGACTCAATATGTATAAAAAAATTCATAAACTAGTGGGGCGCGGGCTCAAAATTTCGGTCGGAAACTGATAAATTTACACTATGTATAAACATTTTCAGCCGAAAAAGAATAAATTTACACTACCGAACATAAAAACGGAGGGATCGGGCTAAAATTTGTGGTCGGAAACGCGTAATTTACACTATGTATACAAATATTTTGGGCGAAAAAGGATAAATTTACACTACCGAGAATAAAAATAGAGGAGCCGTGCTCAAAATTTCGATTGAAAATGGGTAAATTTACATTGTATATAAAAGTTTTTGGCCGAAAAAGGATAAATTTACCCTACTAAGCAAAAAACGGAGGGGGCTAAGCTCAAATTTCGGTCAGAAACGGGTAAATTTACAATACGAATAAAAGTTTTCAGCTGAAAAGAATAAAAATTTACACCAACGAATGAAAAAACAGAAGGAGTCGAGGCCACCTCTAGCCCCAACTAAGCTACGCCACTGATTGAGTGTGAGGTTTTTTTAGACTCCATATTAAACATACTTTTTTTATAAGCAGTTTAATTATTCACTTTATTTTATACAAGTTAAAATAATCTTTTCTAAAGGATAACTATGTGAAGATTTATATAAAACAACATAAAAGGAAATCATTTGATACTATAGTATCAACATAAGCTTAATATATTAGTTAGGTTATGAGTTAAATCAAACAACTAAAAATTTGATGAGATTGTTTTATTAGCTTTAAAATGAATCAATATGAAAAATGTGTATACATGGCGGACTCAATATCTCGAAGGCCTAACACTAACTGTAATGTTAAATTTTTGTTTTGTTTGTTTTTTTATGCGTATAGCTTTAGAAAGTATCCAAAATTTATGTAATATGTATAATATGCAATAATAATGGATATGATGCAATTCTCGTTAGCTTGTAGCATATCAATGAGTTACTAATCTACATATACTATTAAAGCAATAGAGTTTTTGAACACATAACATTTTGTTATTGATCAAACCATATTGATTCCATATATAACAAACACTTCTTTATTTTTCTTCACAATTAAATAATTCAAAATGAAAATAATATATCATCCTTTCCTAGATTTTCTTCACATTTAAATAATTCTAATTTCATATTGCATGCCAATTTATATTAGATGACAATTAGACATATTTTAAATCATAGTCAATACATTAACTATCTATAAATCAGTAAATGCAGTAACTATCTTTAAATACATTATTATGGCCAATAAATTAAAACATTAATTTTAATGTGTTTTGTAACGTCTTGAAAATTTGGATCCAAAAACGTCATATATTCAAAGTTAGGAACCAAAATGAGATTCTGATTTTCTTGACCCATCGCGATACGCGATGGATCAAAAGACAACCCAAGGCGTATCGCGATGAGTATGTTACAAAGTCCCAGGTTGCGTGGTGTCGCAATACACGACCCCCCCAAACCAACTCATCATCGCGTATCTCGATGACGAGGCCTGAAAAGCATTGACACGTGCCCCGCCACGTGGCACACATGGCAAGGCTAGTTATTATGCGACAAGGATAGTCACAATACACGATAACTTACAAAGGGACCATCGCGTATCTTGATAGATTATTATATTCATTAATTCTGTCGTTGATACACCGCAATACGCGATGAATCCTTCGCAAGACCCATCGCGTATCGCGATGGGTCATCTGATTAGCCCTATAAATAGGGCGACCAACCATCTTATTCCAAAACACTCACTTCACTCTCACCCTAGAACTCTCTCTCACTACCTCATAAAGTGTGCTTCGATCCGACAATCATATCTCGTAATCTGTGCCAAAACCCGACGTGCCTCGAAGTGCGTGCCATCACAAGGTGAACTGACGTCTCGCCTAGAAGTACGTGCAACCCAACAACCGACGTAACTAAATTTGCCCGCCAAGCAAAGTGGGTCAAGATTCTTCAAAAACGTGCGTGAGCGGAGGTGTTGCCAAAAGTACTAGGTGATTATAGCCACTCAAGGTAGGGGTTCTGCCCGAGTAAAATATTATTATAATATTAAAATGGGCTTAGACCCTAGTCGAGGGTATACTCGATACCTCGAGAATAAACAAAGAAAAAGTAAATATGAGATATTGTTATAACATAATTATTTGTTATTAATGAAAATATTATTTAAGACTCTTAAATAATAAGTAAAGAAATAAAAGTATATATTTCTTCGAGAAGAAGAAACGTAGTGTTTAGAAATATAAACGATCAAACTAAAGGTTCGAACATAGTAAATAAAGAAAATATTTTTTGAACTAAATGATCGAAAAAAAAATATAATCGAGGTAAAGATTATACAAAATAGACTAAAGGTCTAAAGCTAGATTATTTATCTAGTAATAATAAATTGTTATACTCGTACAATAGGTCCGAGATAACAAGAAAGACAAACTCGATCAGTGAAGTGAAGCTGATCTTCAAAAAGGTGAATACACCCCAAAATTTTATACCAATTGTACAAATAAGAATCCACTTCGTTACATGATTTCTTTTTCATATAGATAGATATAGGATCTATGGAGCAATTACTTAAAAGTACATTTTGTGCTACAGCCCTTCCTATCTGATAGAAAAGGATCCCATGATCCTGGACCGATCTTACCTGGGATCGCAAATCCCAAATTCGTCTATGAAGAGCGGATCTAATTGTATTAGTATCTATAATTGATTTCTTATGTGTAATACTAATCGATAGGGCCTCATTGGTAAGTGCTACAAGATCTCGTGCATTGGAACCCATGGTTATGGACCCGAATCCATTAGTATGGAACATTTTCTTTTCCAAGTGAAATCCCCTAGTATATGAAAGAGTGAAAAAGTGCTTTCGTTGTTGTGGAAGAAGAAGCCTTCGTATCTTAATGCACGTATTTAATTTATTCGGAGCTATTAGAGCGGGATCCACTTTTTGGGGAATATGAGTCGAAGCAATAACAAGAATATTTCTAGTTTCATAATCCCTGGAGAGAAGGTTCACTAATAGACCTAGGGAGAAGTCATTTGACTTATTCACATCCAGATCATGAATGTTTGGAATCCATATTATGCAAGGAGACATTGCTTTTGCTAATTCGAAATGAAGGGTGATATAAAGTAGGTCTTCATCTTCAGGCATTATATTCATAGTTAGCGCATTCATGCTTTAATCGAGTCAAATTGAATTGATTACATGAGATTACGTATCTCTAAAACGCTATGAACAAAAGTAATCGCTGGCTCTCAGGCTGTCATGTACGTTTGTCTGGATCCTTTCATATGTGGTTAGACGGTGGGCACACCGCGCCACACCTGGTTATGCCTCCGCCATGATGGGGCTGGCCTAAGTTATGTCTGAGAGAGGGTAATCATGTGTATACTGATGGTAGCTAAGTAACCTCAAACACTGCGTTGTTTGCTGAGCGGTTTCGAGTTGAGCTTAAGCTTGTAATTGTGATTTAAGATTTTAACTTTATTATTCCTAAGCCATGATGGGCCGAGACCTAAGTTATGTCTCGAGGGGTAATTAAGTGTATAATATATTTTATGCGTAAGCTTGTTCACCAGCATGTGTTGTTGACGTATTTTTAAACTATTTTACACGTAACGAAGATTAGGCGTTTGGGATCACTAGGCGATCTGATGGATTAGATCATTTTGTTAAAGATTAAATATGAATGGTGCTTTTTAAAAAAATGAATCTTTTGTAAACTTTAACAGGTATGTTATAATCCCGTATTTTGATATGTAAATATTAATATTTTATCTATGCTTAAATTTCCGCTAATAAACCGTAACTTTGATATATTTATAAAAACCGTACTTACTACGAGTCACACGCTTAGGCCTAAGATGGGGGTGTGACATGTTTGTTATGGCTTTTATTAACATGTTTAATTAATTTATAAATTCCTTTTGTTTAACTTATACAATATTTTAAATTACGAAATAATATATTCCAAAATTAAGAAGTCAATCAATTGATTATCCTTAACCAATTGTCTAGCTAAATTAAAGGTACTCATTTTAAACAAATTTCTATTTTTACCATGTGTGAAAATAAATTATGATATTTCATAATATTGGTATTTATTGCACTTCCTTCCATTTACTGATTAAAAAATTCATGGTTTATTAAATTACTCATTCTTGAATTGTATTTTTTATAAATTGAAGGATTGTTATTCACTCATACACAATATTGGAGTTTCCGTATACACTATTCCAATGCTCATTTTCTATTATTTTATGATGTCTTAAGTTAATAGATATTTTTCTTATTCGGTACTGCAAGGTATGTTGTTTATGTTTTTTCTTTAATATTTGTAATGTCCATCTATTTAAAATGTTTATAAAACAAAGTGTAACTATATAACATAGACCTATAACTAAAGTTAATACTCTCAATAGAAGATGTTTGATACATTCTAAATATTGTGGATTATTATCATTCATTCGATTATATTGATATATTTATATTTATGTTGTCACTAATTGTTTTCCTTATTTACTACTCTATTAAAGCAATACAAAAGTTTCGAATGACATTATTCTAGAGTTTCCACTTAGATGCCAACTAGATGCCATGTCACATATTTATTTTCTTATTAATGTCAAATCACCCCTTCATATGATATAAAGCTTAACATTACATACCCTAAAATTTATTTTTGTTTCTCTCTTTCTCTCTTGCGGTTTAACCATTTCTGCCTACTTTCTCTTCCATATTTCCGGTAAAGTATTTATTTTACGCTAATGGTCGATTCTCATTTAATATTTGTTATTGTCATTTCATTTTCTTTACCCTCATATTTGAATAACTGTTTTTTAATACGTTCATAAACGTCTTATATAATGTTATTATTATGTGATTATAATACTTTCAGACAAATTAAAATTAACCAAATTATTAAGTCATTTTAAGATTTCTCAATTCTATATTTTTTTATTTCTAATTTTATTTTTTTTACTTTGTGGTTGATTTTTTCTTTTTATGGTAACGGTGTCACAAAGTGGATTCACAAATATTCAATTAACTTTCTTTATATTACTTTCTGCGATTGTATTTGAATGTGATATGCTAAAACAATGAGAGTTTAAGGATTATAACAATGCTTAGATTATTATTTCATCATTCTTAAAGAAAGTTTAGTGAGTAATTCAGTATATGGAATAGTTTCATAATATTATAATTATTAGGCATGACTTTCTACAAATTCCATTTTTGGATACATTTCAAAAACATAACATTTATATAAAATTATTCGTTCATATAAAATTCATAATATATTTCACTATATTAACATATATTTGTAATTGACTTCTTTTATATAATTTTCTCTCGTGTAGTACACGAGTCACTAACCTATAACCTATTAAAGCATATATTTTTGAACGTTTTTCTTAATGTTACAAAGTTCCTAGGCATGTAACATATGCATTAAATAGATTTTGCATGTTTTTCTTAATATATATTTTTTGGTTCATGGCTTAAGTTATAAAGATAATTGAATTTATAATTTTACTCTTATAAATACATTATTATTCATATAGAATTATTTTTAGAAATACAACTTTTTACAATTCATTAACACACACACACACACACACACACATATATATATGACATATTATATGTTTTTCACATGTGTGGCAAACGGTTCTTTGAATTACTAACCCGTGTTGAACATTTCTCTTTTTATTTTAAGATAATTTATTTATTTTACAACCAAATCCTAGTCTTTGTAAATTCATATTTTAAATACGTGACAACATTTGTTTATCAAAATATCATTTTTATACACACAAAATGTAATATAATAATATCGGTATGAATGTTTTATTTTTAAAATAAATCATACCAAATTTTGGTTTGCCACTTAAAATTAATAGTACATAAATCTATCAAAAACTTATTAAAAAAAGTCATAAATAGAGATGATTATATAAAAAAACTAAATTAACGTATTACATATCATAAGTATCACGACTCAAGTTGAATCTTTAAAACATCATTTATTATTTTTAATAATTTTTATGAACAATTTTAATTATAAGTAATTTAATTAAATTATTTTTAACACATAACTATTTTCTTACGCAATGACTCATAATCAAGTTTGGAAATGTTAGATAAAGAAATAATTAATTAGTTGAAGACAATATTGTATTCTCAAAATCCTTTGGTTCAAGGATACCAGATGGTAAGTGATTGTTTTAAAAATGATCCCGTTGAATTTAAAGTTGTGCATTATTGGAACAAGGCAAAAATATGCAAGGACTTACAACCTACCAAAAACTTCTAAAGTTGCAGCATTAATCGTTGGTGATATTGGTGACACAATAGATAAATGTGATATAATTGTAACAACTCAAAGATAATCTCTAGCAAGAGTTGGAATATATATGAGAGGCCCGCTTTTATTTATGATCAACTATATGTTTCTTTATCAAGTGTGCAGAGTAAATATTGTATTAAAATGCTTATTTTGGATAAGCAATGTAAAGTACAAACAAGACAACAAATATGGTTTATAAGAAAATATTTAATAGTTAATTTTTTTTAAGTTTTAAATTATGTTTCCAAACAATGTACTATGAGTCTTCTTTTTTAGCAAGTTTATGTTTTAAGTACTTTGTTTACTGTTGGGGTAGAAGGCCAATGGTAGAAGGCCGCCATCTTGTCAGCCGTGGGTGTTGAGTCAAAGATTTGACCAAAAAGAATTATAAGGAAAATTGGAATCTTCTCAACCTCCTCAGAAATGCCTAAGTATGGAATCCGAGCACACTTGGACTCCCGGGCAAGGTTTACTTACCCTAGCAAGGTATTTTGTCCATCGTGCAAGGTTATCTTCTAGAATTCTTCTTTAGTGTATATCCGAGCAGGGTTCACTATGTCTAGCAAGATTGTTCTTCATAGCCAAGCAAAGATTGCCTCTGAGTAAGCTCTTGGCTAACCAAGCTCATGAAGCTAAGTGATTGGAAGATCGGGCAAGGTATTCATTAATAAAACAGTGGTCCGAGCAGGCTTGATGTGAGTAATGAAATATCTCAAGTTACGTCGGGCAGGGTTCAACTCAAGCAGGCTACAGTGTTACCAAGCACACTTTGCTTTGCTAATAAGCTATTCCCTAGCAAGGAGTTGAAAGGATCATTAAAGAACAAGGTTGCTCATAAGATCATGTCAGGCAAAGTTTGATATGATCAAGAAGATTGAAGTATGTTAGGTGAGTATTTTCTTAGGAAAATACTCATAAGTAAATTCTACCCGGAGAACTGTTTCCGAGCACACTTCAAAGTTACCAGGTCTACCCGTAGAAGACAAAAGGCACAAAGCCTACTAGGTGAAGACAAGTATTACAAAGTCTACCCGAAAGACCTGTTTTACACTTAGTATAGTTCTGAATATGTAATTTGAATACGTAATATTTATTTAGGGTTTCTAGAAGACGAGACAGTTGTCAGGTAGTGGCACGCCTATAAATAGAATATTTTAGGGCACGTCTACTACATATAAGACACCGATTTAGCCACTTTTCTCTGAACGAATATTTCTGAGTGTGAAGGCTGTCCTAGGATCGTACGGATATAACTTTCCAAACAAGAAACCCTAAAATTGATTATCATTTGTATGATTATTTATATGAATGGAAATCTTTTGTGTTATTGTTTTGTATTAGTTACATTTCATTAATCCTTTAGAAACTACTCTGCTTGTTTCTGATTCTGCCGTTAGCAAACAGTTTTCTTTCCCAAAATAGCAACCGTCATTAACTCTCTTGTCGACACATTTATTGTGTGAGTTATGTCATAGTTATTAAGTGTGTGTGATTATTCGGGACTGACAAGTGGTATCAAAGCTTGTTGCTGCTATTCGGGTAAAGAATTTATTGCTGATTGAAGATCTGAAGAAGAACAATGACGTAAGCAGAACACTGTTTTATTGAAGAGTGACGTCAGCTGCTCTGTTCTTCATTTCCGTCCAGATCTACCAATAACCAGTCTCTTCTTTTACTTATTCTGATTAAAGTTTGCATCTTTTATAATTAATCTTGCTCCAATTGAACCAGATACATCAGATCTGAGGATTCACCTCAGATCTGATTATTTCCAAAATTTGATTTTCAACTTTGTTTTCACCGATTAACTGATTTTTCTTTTCAAAATACCAAAATGTCTGGTTTTGAAGAGCAAGAAGTTTCCACTAACAAGATACCTAGACTGTATGGACATGAGAATTTCACCAAATGGAAGGTATTGTTCGAGGCTGCCGTGTGCTATAATGATGTCGACATGTGGAATTCAATCAAGAATGGCCCTCAAGATAATGATGGTGCAAATGCAACTGCTGCTGTGCGTGAAAGGATGAGGAAAGTGGACGACAGGGCCTTAGCTATGATCAAGCTAGGACTGTCTTGGGAGATATTGATGAAGGTTGCACATCACACTACGGCTAAGGCTATGTATGATGCAATCCTTGAGATGTATGAAGGTAACACCGAGATGAAAAATATCAAGAAACAAAGACTCAAGCAACACTAGAAAGATTCAAGTACAAGGAAAGAGAAAGATTGAAGTCAATTCTAGAGAGATTTTTGGCCATTGTGAATGACCTGAGGACAACTGACTATGTGATGACCGAGTTTGATCTGACCACAAAATTGCTGAACTCTATGCCTAAAGAATGGTACACAGCAAGCAAATTCATCCTGCAAAAGCTCAACTTTGAAACACTTAAGTTGGATGATGTAATTTGCTTTCTTCAAGCTGCTGAAATAGAGATGATTGAGAACGAAATAATCAAAGAAGAAAAGCCCTGTTTTCAGGTGTCCAATGCTCTCATTGAACCTATGGGAAACTTTTCAACCAAAAACAAACAGCAGATTCCCATCATAAAGGAACCAATTGAACAAGGTGCTGATACACCTAAAGCTTTTGTTGGTGGTAACACAAGTCATCAAGGAAACCAGTCAAGGTTCAATGTCCAACTCTTAGAAGACAATGACTCAGCCTCTATGGCAAATGGACACACACCTTATACTGGTGGAAGCAATGGTCAAGGGAGTGAAACACATGCTTTGTTTTCAATGTTCAAAATCATATAATGCATTTGTAGCAAAGAACTTGATCCATACCAGTGTCATCCAAGATGACTTAGAGCAGATTGATGCGGATGATTTGGAAGATATGGATTTGAAATGGCAAGCTGCCATGGTGGGTTTAAGGAGTGAAAGGTTATTCAATAGAACTGGGAGGTCTCTGGTGTCTGGTCCCAATGAAAGGATTGGGTTTGACAAGTCAAAGGCAATTTGCTACAATTGCCAACAGATGGACATTTTGCAAGAGAATGCAATCTGCTAAGAAACTTTCAGATGAATCAGTACCAGAATCAACAACCAAGAAATCAGCAGCAATACCAACAAAATCAGCCAAGATTCAACAACAACAATCCCAACAACTATAATCCCAACTTCAACAATTTCCAACAGCCCCAATGAATAATCAAGTTGTGCCCCAAAATCAGAATTTTCAAAGAAACAATACAAACCTTCAAACTGCTCCAACCAACTCAAACAGAACCAACCAAAATCAACCAAGAAACTAAGGGAATGTAGCTTTGGCTGCACAGCAAGATGGTGATTTTGATTGGATCAACCATGAAGTGGACATCTCTAGAGCAAATGTTGCATTGATGGCAATTGCTAAAAATGAGGCTGGAACATAATCTCAGGTACACTCTACTCCAACAGTTGATTTACATGAAACTATCAATGCTTTAACTTTAAAAGTAGGCAAGCTGGAGGGTGAGTGTTTCAGGAAACAAAGTATCAATAATGGGTATGAGGCAAGTGATCTAATCAATGAAGAGAAAATTAAAAGTTTGGAAGATCTGTGGTATCTTGAATCAAGTAAAAGAGGAAGACAAGTACAAAGCATTTCCACTACCATTCAACAACAATTTTGTGCCCAAAGTTGACAAAGAAAAGAGGGATGCATACCTACAACAATTCAGAGATGTCTTTCAAGACAAAAAGAAATTTGTTGATCTTTACAAAAATGTTGAGGTGAGTGAAAAAGGAGAATTTGTAGTTAAGGAAGAAGTAAGAGAAGACAAGTCAATAGGAATACAAGTCTCTGAAGATGATTTTGATTCTGATGATCTGAATGTAGATGACTTAAGTGATTTGAGTGATTAGATCCCAGATGAAGAAATTAAGGCTGCTGAAAGAGGCAGAAGAGTGAAGAAACTAGAATCAATAGACAAGCTTCCATTGTTACCACCAATAACACCAAAGATGAAAAAACAAAATGAAAGAATGAATAGAGAACATGTGTCTTTTGACATATGTGAGAAAAAAAAGGTGGGCTACAATGCAGTAAGGCCACCAAGCAAGGCTGTATTGGATAGGATAAGTAAAACAACAAGAAAAAGGTAACTGAAACAGTAGATGTTGAAAACTTTATCCCAGTTTACCCAGTTTTCTCTAGTCATGAGGTGTTTGATATTGGGGAAGTTGAAACTATGGAAGAATATGAGAAGAGGAAGTCAAGGCATAAGGGAAGCCTAGATGAAGAACCCTTGAATATGAAGAAAATTATTTTTGTTAAAAGCAAGATTGAAAGACAAGATATCAAGATTGAGGAATTTGTTCTTTTCTTAATTGACTTTGATGGTTTGAAGACTCAGAAGACACTTGGTGTCAAACCACCTAGACCAAGTGAAAGATTCAAAAAGGGAAGTGATCATGAAAAATACAAGGGAAAAGTTTGGTGCAAAAAATGTGATGAATATGGTCACCACACTGATTCCTGTAATGAAAGATTCAACTTTAAGCCTTTTCATGTTCCCAATGAGACAAAGTTTGGACAAGACTTTGTGCTTTATAAACAGAAATATGATGAATACTTGGGAAAACTAAAAGTGTGTTGAAAAGAGACCACGAGTGAAGAAGTCTTGAAAGCTGCAGTAGAGACTAAGATGGAAAATACAGCTGATGTGAAAACAAAGAAACATGTGGCTGAACCAGTCAGAAGGAGCAGATCTCCTAGGAAGTCTAAAAAGGTTGTCAAGAAGAATTTTCAACCCTTGAGAATTATCCCCAAACAAGACACAAAATCAGTTAAGTCTGATGGTTCTCAAGGTTCACCAAGCAGTGCAAAGGCAAGAATGAAAGATGTCTTTACTAGAAAGAAACCAACTAAACTAACTGGTGATGAAAAGTTTCTATTGAAACATGGTTATGAACCTCAAGGATTTCTTTGGAAACCTAAGGTTGAAGTTAAGAAGGAGAAGAATACTGAAGTGAAAGTTTATCCAAGACCAACTGACTATGCAGTCCAAGAGTGTGTCATTGTATTGGATGATTGTCCATGCCCAACATCATTTGTGAAAACTCCAAGAAATGTGGTTATGAAACTGATAATTCAGATAATCTTGAGTTAACTCATGAAGATCTTGAACCCATAACACTCACACCCAATGCTGCTACTGAAAATGAATATGATGATTTGCAAGTTGAGATAGCTTGCACTTCATCACTCAACTAATCAACTTCTTAAATTTGTGCAGGAATAGTCCACTCCACTGAATGAAGTATGGTATATGGATAGTTAATGTTCTAGGCACATGACTTGTGACAAGAGGTCACTTGTCAATTATGAAAAGATGTTTGAAGGTCCTGTGGCATTTGGCAGTGATGAGAATGGAGGAAAGATAGTTGGAAAGGGAATTTTGACAAATGGGAAAGTCTCATTTGACAATGTGTTTTATGTTGAAGGTCTACAATATAACCTGTTGAGCATATCACAGATGTGTGATAAGAGCTATAAATTTTTTTTTAATGACTCACATTGTTTCATTTTAAGACCTGAATTTGTGATCCCACCTGATATGATCATGATGATGGCCCCAAGAAATGACAACTTATATGAGCTCAACATGAAAGAAGCTGTTTCAAGAGGTGGTACATGTTTTGTTTCCAAAGCCACTGAAAATGAGTCAAAATTGTGGAATAGGAAATTGTGTCATGTGAATTTGAAGAACATATACAAACTTGTGAAGGGTGAGCATGTAATTGGCTTACCTACAAGAGAGTTCAGATTGGATGATAACTTTATTTCATGCCAAAAGGGCAAGCATCACAAGTCTTCTCATAAGACAAAACTCATCAACTCAACTGATCAAGTGCTTGAAATGCTTCACATGGATCTTTTTGGTCCTGTGAGTATCCCAAGCATAGGAAAGAAAATATATTGTCTAGTGATCATTGATGATTATTCAAGATATACTTGGGTTTATTTCCTAAGTACAAAGGATAAGACTGCAGAGTTGATTAAAGGCTGTGTAACAAGAATTGAGAATCAGTTGGATAAAAGGGTTAAAGTGATGAGAAGTGACAATGGTACTGAGTTCAAAAATAGAGTCATTGAAGAATTTTGTGCAGAAAAGGGAATACTTCAGCAATGCTCAACTCCTAGAACTTCTGAACAGAATGGTGTTGAAGAAAGAAGAAACAGGACACTCATTGAGGCTGCAAGAACCATGTTGGCTGATGCTTTTCTGCCTGTCACTTTTTGGGCAGAAGCCATTAACACAGCCTGCTACGTTCAGAACAGAGTACTTATTAACAAAAGGCACAACAAGACCCTTTATGAAATTTTCTTTACTAGAAAGCCCTACATCAAGTTTCTCAAGCCATTTGGATGCAAATGTTCACTCTTGAACACCAAGGACTATTTAAACAAGTTTCAAGCTAAATCCTTGGATTGCTTCTTTGTTGGCTACTCTACACACTCAAAAGCCTATAGAGTGTATGTGAAAGATCATTTAGTTGTGATTGAATCATCTGACATTATCTTTAATGAAAATCAGTTCAACACAGTTGATGGAGCAGCATGGCTGATTGATCTTGAAAAATTGATCAAGTCATTCAAGATCTATCCTGAATACTTTGATGATTCATTCTACAAGACCAGTGTAATTGAAGAGAAAAGTAAGAAAACATTGGACTTGGAAAAGTTATGGAAGAAGGTTGCAAATAAAGAAACTGAATATCCATTTATAAAGGATCCCTCAAGTGTAAATGTTGAACAAATTCAAGACAATGATCAAGAGAACAATCAAAGTCCAGAACAAGATCATGTAGGAAATAATCAAGACAATCAAGATGTGAAAAATGATCAAGTTCAAAATGAGGGAGACCCAAGCAACAAATCAAGTGAAGAGGAGACAGTTTCAATAGTAAGGTTTCAAGATTTGTTTGAAATATTGAATTTGGAAAACAATGGTGCATCCACCTCAAGGGAGAAAAATGAGGAAGCACATGTATCTGATATTGAAACAACTGATTTGATCATTGAAGAAACAGTTCTCAATGAATCAAATCTTGACACTACTGTGTCTGCAGATGTGATAATTCAAACCCCTTATGTTGAAAAGAATCATCCTTTTGAAAACATCATTGGAAATATACATGAAAGAAATACAAGAAGTCATTCTGAATCTGCAAACATCTATTTGTACTCCTGCTTTCTATCCAAGATAGAACCAAAGAAATTGTTCAATCTCTAAGGGACAGCAGCTGGGTGGAAGCAATGCAAGACGAGTTGGCACAGTTCAGAGATCTACATGTTTGGGAGCTTGTGGACAGGCTAAGAAACAGATATGCAATTGGTAATAAATGGGTTTTCAGAAATAAGAGAGATGAGAGGGGTATTGTGATCAAGAATAAAGCCAGACTTTTTGCACTTGGATGCCTACAAGAAGAAGGGATTGATTATGAGGAGGTCTTTGCACCTGTTGCAAGACTTGAAGCCATAAGAATCTTTTTAGCTTATGCTGCCTCAAAGAATATCAGGGTATTTCAACTTGATGTCAAATCTGCTTTCCTAAATGGAAAGATTGAAGAAGAGGTGTATATAACTCAACCACCAGGTTTTGAGGACCCAGTGTATCCTAACAGGGTGTATAAGTTAAACAAAGCCTTGTATGGATTGCATCAATCTCCAAGAGCTTGGTATGATGAGTTATCAAATCATTTACTTGAACATGGTTTCCAAAGGGGAGCCATTGACAAGACCCTCTTTTACAAGAAGAAATGAAGAGATTTGTTGTTGGTGCAAGTCTATGTGGATGCCATTATTTTTGGGTCAACCAATGAACAAATGTGTATGGAGTTTGAAGAGGTGATGAAGTACAAATATAACATGAGTTCAATGGGAGAAATGAACTTCTTTCTTGGATTGCAAGTTTAACAGAAAGCTGATGGAATCTTCATCTACCAGTCTAAGTATATGTAGGACATCTTAGACAAGTTCAAATGCAAGATTTGAAGACTGCTTCAACTCCTATGGATACAAAAGAGAAGATGGTAGCAGATGAAAAGGGGGAGCCAGTAGTTGAACATGAATACAGAGCAAAGATTGGGTCTCTGATGTATCTTACTGCTTCAAAACCAGATATCATGTTTGCTGTGTGTGTCTGCGCAAAATTCCAGTCAAGTCCAAAGGTTTCTTACATGAATGCAGTCAAGAGAATCTTTAGATATTTGAAGGGCAAACCTGATTTTGGGATTTGGTATCCAAAGAACCAGTCTTTTGATCTGATTGCCTACACAGATAGTGATTATGATGGGTGTAACATGAACAGGAAGTCAACCTTAGGTGGATGTCAATTTTTGGGTGACAGATTGGTGTCATGGAAATGCAAGAAGCAGACCATTGTGTCAATCTCAACTGCAGAAGCTGAATACATTGCTGCATCTGCCTACTGTGCTCAAGTTCTCTGGATTCAGAATCAGATGCTGGACTATGGTTTGAATTTTCTGAATATCCCTATCTTTATTGATAAAACTGCTGCATCTTTCATTGTTAAAAATCCTGTGCAACATTCCAAAACTAAGCACATTGAAATCAGACATCACTTCATAAGATATTGTAGTGAAAAAGGTTTAATTGAAATTAAAAGAGTTGATACAAGTGATAATTTGGCCGACCTATTCACAAAACCACTTGATAGAACCAGGTTCAACTTTCTTCTGAAAGCCCTGGGTATGATCAACTCTAATGAAGTCTGATTGATGTTGTGTGTTTAACTGTGCAAACTGACTATCTTTTGAATGCTATCTTGAATGCCGTGTGAATATGTTTGAATATGATACTTTTGATGATAAGTGATATGTGCTTAAGTGATTATCTTGGCAAATCAGGCATCATTGATGCTTATGATTGTCTATCAGTTGAATGGTTATACGTCGAGATAAGTAGTTTTTGAATTGTGATAATTGACATATGCTTATCTGATGTCATAATTAAATGTTTGAATATGTGAGTAATCTGATCTAATGATGTTATTAGGATTTGCTAAACTATGAATTATGTGGAGTCTGCTTTTTTTAATGATGTCATTGATGATCATGATTTGATTATGTTATGCGTGTTTTTGTGTCAAAATGTGTTTTCATGTCAAAATGTTATGCTAAATTGAAACTGCAAAGAAAAACTTTTGAACAAAACTATTTTTAATAACACAGAGCAAGTTGTTAATGGTGTAGAGACATGATAATACTATTCAGTTCAAAGCTTTATAGAAGCTTAAAAGAAAATTTTTCAATGGAAAGTCTCAAAAGAATTACTTTTGCTGAAAATTATGTCATTTGCCCAAGTCTGAGGAGCATATACTTGTATATGTTTTGTCCTATCATCTACTTGTAGATTTGAAAGGATAGCCATTAGTCTAAAGACTGAAAACATTTGGGGGCAATTGTGATTTATTCTTTCACTTAAAACTATGCTATTGACTCTAAACCTAAGGGACATATACTTATGCGTGTGTTTGGTCCTGTTGTTTACCTGTAGACAGACAGGATAGCCATTAACCTGGAAGCTAAGAGTACTTGGGGTGGTTGAATCTGTTAAATTGGGAAATGATAGTACATTGACTACTTAGCCAATCATATGGATTTAATATGATAAAAAGGCACTTAGTACAGTCATTAACATGTATGGTTGCTTTCCCATTATGTGTAAAATCTAAGGTGATATAAACATAAAGAAACTGCTAAACTTAATGTGGAGTTACATTGTTGTCTATGCATGTTCCAAGATACATCTTTCCAAATGATAGGCAGAAAAGTGATTATCTAGTCATACACAAGCCCGTTGGTATTTGGTTTCCTAAATGTAATATTTACAAAAGAATGACAATGAACAAATGTGAACTAACTTATTTCAAATATTTTGTCAACCAAAAGTTGATATATGTTCACAAACTTTTATAAAGAAAATGCAAACATGAGGGTTAATTCTAGAACTACAGGGGTGGAGGCAATCATATAAGTCCTTTAGACATTCCGAATGAAAGGCCTGTAAGTCCGACTTGCGAGGCATGTAAGTCCAACGTTCAACCTCACATATGTTTGTAAGTTTGAAAAGAAAAATCTATATCTTTGAAATTGTTCTGTCATTAAAAGTTTTTAACCAATCCAGGGGGTCAAAGTCAAATTGGGGTGATCTGGAGAAAGCCAAATAAGCCTTGAGAATAGATATGGAGAATCAGAAAACAATATGTGTTATCCATTGAGTATTATGCATCTTAATTGAAACTTAATCATATCACCAAAGAAATGAAATTCATGCTAATTCTAGACCTGATGTTAACTTGTCTATGTTGTCATAATAATGCTGAGAATGAAGTATTGAGAAAGCTACTTAGTCAATATGATCCCATTCTTGAGATCTTTTCATCCAAAGAAAGAAACTGTTTTGAAAAGGAACATGACTGAAATTTGATCTCTAAAAGCACAATTTGCTCTTAAACAATGATTTTTATTGATAAATATAACTGATATTGTGTTTAAGTAAAAAATTGTTGCATTTTACCTTCAGAAAGGTTGAATATGTATTTTCGGGTAAGGTTTGATGTTTTGCAACCTTTCCGAGTATACTTAGATGTTTTTGTCTAAGTTCCTTAATTTCGGGCATGCTTTGAAGTATTTAACATTTTTCGGGTAGAGTTCACCATTCTACTTATTTTTTAACTTTCCGAGCAAGCTTGATATGTGTTTGTTTGAATATGATGTTCTAGCAAGCTTTGTATTAACAAGTAATATTCTAGCAAGCTTTAGTGATCTTAGACTTTATAGCACACTTAGGTGTGTTTCACTGTTTAAATTCATTTCGAGCTAGCTATGTGTTATTTGTGATTATGATTCTTTGAAATTACAAGTGTTTTTGGGCAAACCTTGTTTCCCGAGAACACTTTATATTTCGGGCACACTTTGATATCTCCAAATGTTCCCTTAATATACTAGGTAATTTCAAATTAACTTTCCGAGTACACTTTGTTTCAGGAATCCACTTTTAGCACACTTTGTATTCTTGAAGGTTTTCGGGCATACTTTAATTCAAAGTATACATGACCGAATATTTGTGAACTATTTTTGGGTAAGGTTTGTACTAGGTTAACTTGTTCGGGTAAGGTTAGTAATTCTAAGTATGTTTGAGAAATTTATTTGGGTATCTTAATTGATACCTAGCAAGTTTGCCTACTTGATATTGTATACTTGATTATCTGTCTTGTGATTCAGTTCTCAAGCAATCCTGTATTTTGAGTAAGTTTTCTTCACTTCACTTAAATTTACTTTTAATAATCCTTAATTGACTAAATCAAGCAAGCTTTGTAAAAGTGGAAGGTTCTGGGCAATCATTGAAAACTAAAATGAACCTTTTTAGAGTAAGGTTTGCTAAATGAATATTATCGGGCAAGGTTTTAAATGTGAATATTTTTAATAGTTAATAGTACTGTTTGACAGCTATTAACTCACTAAATGACAAAAATCCTTTAAAACCCACTTTCAAAAAAGTATATAAGAGGGAAAGAGAGAAGTTTTTCAACATTATTTTCCATCTCTCTCTCTCCTTCCACTGATAGCTCTCTGAAAAAACTAACCGACTTATCGCATTAATCATAATCCTAACCCTAATTTATCAGCCCTCACAATCCGACTCGGTAAGCGTTAATTAAATGTTTTCCGACCACGATTATGTGATAATGGGCTCTGATTATTCATGTTTACTAAATTTCTGTTTCTTGTGTAGGTTATAAACTTGTCGAAGATCAGGTTCTTAATGAAACTTCTCTTAATCCCCTTCAAACTTTGTAGGTCCCCAGCCGGATCTACACAGGAGTATCTCGTAACACGAGGGTGCGGAATCCCCAAGTAATACGATACGAGCGTAAGATATATAATACGTTGAGACGATACACAAACACACGTTACAATACTAATAAACACGTTGTATTGCAACACTTCAACACGTGATATCACAAATCACAAAAACACGTTCTGAAAAAAACTTATTCTAAACAAGCCGAAGTTAGGCATTATAGGCCTCGACAACTTCGCCTAACAGACTAGGCGAAGTTGTCTTAACTTCGCTTGTCCACAAGTTCGCTTACATCAGGCGAACTTGTGTGACACCATATCTAAAACCAAAACAAACAATCTAACACGATTACAGACACATACAAAACACTAGATACTGAACTACTGACATTATGCACCAACAGACTCCCCCTTGGCAGTAGCTTCATATCTCTATCTTCATTCACGTGTCTAGTAATCCCCAAAATCTCGTGTCACCCGTCTTCAAGCATGAACGCCCTGTCTAACACAAACAGAGACCACTCTCTGGTACTTCTTGGCTTCATCTTTCCATGCAGGAATATAGAATATCCTCTTATCGTTTAGCACCTGCAAGTCAGCTTAAGACAAGTTTACCAAGTGCATGGGATCATACACTCTCAAAATCTCTTGTTCGTCTTCATCTTCCATAACCGCTTCAGCTATTTGACTATCAACGTACCACCACTTGAGATTCTTTAAGACATCCTTAGGCATTATCTTCATCGGTACTTCTTTTAAACACCGAACCGGTTTATATTTCATTACCATCCAAGGTTTACCATCAGCTCGCATTCCTCTTTCCTTATTCTGGCCATATTATCATCACTTCTATTAATCAACCCCAATTTAGCCAAATCCTTCACCTCACACTCAGGCAAGGTATTGAGAGATCTCAACATCCTCTTAAAGTACTGAATCCCATCAAAGCGTTTAATCACAAATAATCTCAACTGCTCATCATACAACCAGCATATAATACCCTTCTTCGACTCAGCATACCCTTTGATATTGTAACTCTTTTTGAACATTGTAGGAACCGCTGGCTTCTTTGTCTTTACAAACCACTGAGCGTAGCCTTCTTTCCATCTCGGCTGCTCTTCCCACTCAGACTCATCTAACATATCCATATCCTGACTCACATTTACCTTATCAACGTCTGGAATATCATGTTCTACACTGTCATCCACAATCTCTCCCTCTTCAATCTCACTATCAATCACAATCTGTTCTCCTATCTTTTCAATCTCCTCAACTGGTAACACATCTTCATCACAACCACAACATCTTCACCACCGGATCAACCTGCTGTACCAGTTGACTCCCCTTGAGATGTGGAAGTCCCAAAAGTTTGTTCAGTTCTTGGCAACTCACCACCTGCACCTTTCGATGCATTGGGATCATCGTCTCTATCATGACTTTTCTTTGTTCTCAACTCATCGCCCTTGCAGCTCGTCTCCCCCTGAGATGCTAAGAACTGCTTTAGAGCACCAAAAAGTTTACCGTGTTCAACAAGGAGGGACGATTGGATCTGATTTTCTGCTACAAGGCGCTGGATAGCTTGTGTCTGGGTTAGATTTATTCTCGACTGTTCAGCAGCCACCTTTTCAAGAGCCGCTATCCTTTCAGAATCAGACAAGGTAGCATAAAAATCAAACCGCATGTGAGAAACGTCTTGAGCATAAGGTGGAGGTATTCCCAGACTGACTGGATTATCAGAAGCAGGCTGAACAGTAACCGCGGGTGGTATTGTGACAGATAACCCCGCAGTAGCAACCAATGTCGACTCAACAAATCTTGCAACAACCTCCGATGGAGTAAGAGTAGGAGGTGGCAAGGAAACTATCTCCGGAGTCGAAAACTGAAACGTGGTTGGTGGAGTACCAAATGATGATGATGTCACCACGGGAACACTGGAGGTGATTGGTACTGTTACAGTCATCGAAGCCGGAACCATGGTCATACCAGATAACGAGGATGGAGAGAAACGAACCACCCTTGAGCTTTCACCAGCTCCCGAACCCTCACCAGTTCTAGCCCTCTTTGATCGACGTATCAACTGGTCTAACTCTTCCTCGAAGTCAGATTCACTGTCATCTGAGTCTTTCTTTCTCTTACCATGTATTCTTTCTTGTGTGACCAGAATCTATCGTGCTTCAGCGATATCGTCAGCGGAGGAGTCAGAGTCGGTTCTCTTAGAATCTGCTACAGACGTAGCTACCATCGAAACATTCACACCAGATGCCTCAGCTTCTGGTGCTTGAAGCTCTGCAGATGGATCAATCTGTTCCATATCAAAAAACCCTTGTCCACCAAAAGCAGCTTCAAGATCTACCTGTTCCTCTAGTGCTACAACAGGATCAGCAGGCAAAGCTTGCTGTACCACAGGTGGTGGTTGAGGAACATCAGCCTGTTGCGGTGCCGGGTCCCGAAATTCATCTCCACGAAGAGCAATATAAGCAGGGTTCACCAAATAACCAAACAATGGAGTGTGCCGCGGACGAAGCTCTGGTTTGCTACGTGCGCTTGACGACCTACATTGCGCAAAGATCCTCTTACTTACACTCTCAACATAACGGATGGTACGTCGTTGAGGTAGCTTAGGTGCCACATGATTCAAAGTCATTTGTAAGAATCTGGGGTACATTTAAAATATTTCACGAGCGACCGCGCGTCTCTGACGATCGATTTCATAAAACACCATCTGACTGAAGCTGTAGGGCTTGTTGTAAGTCAGGGCTGTCATAGCAGACTGCATCGTTGCCCCCATACCGTCAGTACCAGCTTTACGACCCGACATGCACACGATCATCACGTGCATCAGAAATCGCCACTGATCCAGCAAGAATCCCTTTCGCCTTTGAGTGTCACCCAAAGGACCCAAATAGCCCATAAGTAAAAATGCACCATCTCTGAATGGAGCTGAAAAATCTGTAGGATCATCTCTAGTTTCAGTCCCGAACTGCAAAGCGACTTTGATCTGATCTGCTGAGAACTGCACCTCCTGATTGTTCACTGTGGCGCGCATAACCGGAGGCTCAACTCTACAGTCATATTCTACCGTTCGCCAGAAATCTTCAATATTCGGTAGAGAAATGGGGAGAGTTGTAATAATAGCGTAAAAAATACGTGAGCGAACTAGGAAGGAGATGATCTCGCGATAGTCATCGATACCACTAGCATCCGGATCCAAAGTAATGTACATGTTGTGACCCGGAAAGAACTGTCGGTTGTTGTCACCACCTTCGTCACCACCAGCTCCTGCTACAGCAGCTATATCTGCACAACAAACGGTCTAAGTTAGAACATCGACAAAGCAGATCATAACTTCGCCAGTTAACATAAGCGAAGTTATGATAACATCTTATGTGCAGGCGAAGTTAACCATATGGCGAAGTTGAGTGCAACTTCGCCTTAACCCTAACTTCGCCTAAGAACAACCAGGCTAATTAATTAATTAAACATGAGCAGGCGAAGTTATGCATAAGGCGAAGTTGAGAACAGCTTCGCCTAAGCCTAACTTCGCCTGAATCTGAAACAGCGAGTACAGAGGTCCGATCCTGGGTTGTTTGGTGAATTTGTGATTGAAAACAAGAAAAGATGTTACTATGGAGATCTAGACGATTTACTGAGTTACGAACACATTAGAAACAGATTGGTTTATCAATTGTTTAAAAGTTAGCATAAACAATGTCACACATCGAATCACCACGGCCCTTGATTATCACCATTAGTATGAATTACATGTAATACCGAGCCTACACACCTTTAACACGGATTGGAAACAGATAATACGGATTCAAGGAGTAAGTACGCCGAGGGTTAGGAGTGTATATAAGTTCGCCGAGGGTTTGACCAGGTTGACCCTTATATAGATTTGAAAATGCAAGGGCGAAGTTAACCTTAACTTCGCCCCTGTGACAACTTCGCTGGTCAACAGATTATCATTAACTTCGCTCAAGGTCAAACATGGTCAACTTCGCCTCTTTACAAGTTCGCCTAAAGTGTACTCGGAAGCAAAGTGTGCTCGGAAAACAAAGTGTACTCAGTAAACAAAGTGTGCTCGGAAGTAAATTGTACCCGGAAATCAAAACACTTGTGATTTTTCAATTTTCAACTAGCACAAAGTGTGCTCGGAAGTAAAGTCAACTGGAAAGCACAACACTTGTATTTTTTCAATTTTTAACTAGCACAAAGTGTACCCGGAAGCACTTTCCTAGCACAAAGTGTACCCGGAAATCAAAACACTTGTGATTTTTCAATTTTCAACTAGCACAAAGTGTGCTCGGAAAGCACAACACTTGTATTTTTTCAATTTTTAACTAGCACAAAGTGTACCCGGAAGCACTTTCCTAGCACAAAGTGTACCCGGAAATCAAAATACTTGTGATTTTTCAATTTTCAACTAGCACAAAGTGTGCTCGGAAGTAAAGTGTGCTCGGATTACTTAGTGCTCGAAAACAATGCGTGCTCGGATTACTTAGTGCTTTTTCATTTTCTTTCACATAACACCAAGCATGCTCGGGAGCAAAAGTGTGCTCGGTAGCAAGGGTGTGCTCGGGAGTACTTGTGATTTTTCATTTTCTTTCACTTAACACCAAGCATGGACAACTTCGCCTCTTTACCTTAACACAAGTTCGCCTAACTAACAAAACAGGACCTTATAAATTTGATCAATGTGCAACTGTCTTTTAAAATTCTCCGCTAAAGATTTAAACTTTATGATCAAAGAACCAAGTAACCAAGTTTTAAACCACAAAACAAAATATGCAAAGAAAATTTTAGTAATTAAATAAACGGGATCAAATTTCAGTCTAGATGGGGACCAGCATGTTTTAGAAAAGATCCGAACAAGAATCATACTAATTAAGTGGCTGTCACATAGATCCATGTTCAGCGGTATTATGACATAAAGAAACAGGTTGTAAGCAGGTATAAAACTTAGTATGGTTTTCATCGCTTCTGTGATACGGATTAGGTTCAATTAAGCTCAAAATTTAGATGGACATCACATGAGAGATTGTGATGCCTCCTATCTATTCTCAAAGCGTATTTGGCTTTCCCCAAGTCACCCCGAGTTGACCTCGACCCGTAGTGTCTGATTAAATAGTAAGTACATATCATTCTTTAGAGTCATCTTCCCGTTCTCTTTCGTGCCTCTTGGTTGATATTTGAAATAACATAAGCTTCAAAAAGGCTTAACAACATTTTTTTTAAATAAAGATATTAATATAGTTTCAAATAGTAGACGACTGCAAGTCCCGAATCTGGATCACTGCAGGTACTTGACACACCATCTTCTCGGGAATCAGAACACTCACGGGCTCGTGTATGACAGGGTAATCACTTTTCTGCCTATCATTCGGAAATATGTATATGGAGACATGCACAACTCAGAATGATTCTCCACATTAAATCGAGGAGATTTAGTTTGTATCACTTCTACTTTTACGCACCATATAAAGCTACCATAACTTACTATGGCTGTTCTAGAGTCTTTTAGGCCTAATAACTTCACCAGTTAAGCACACATAAATAGTTTTACTATCACTTTCCAAGGTTGGATCAATTTTCTTTTAAACATTGTATAGACACTTCTTTCGAAGCTATAGACTTGAAAAATTATATCATCTCCCATTAAAAATGTTAAATTCTATCGCCCCGATCAAGTCAAAGTCTTCAGGTAAACGGCTATCCTGAAGATCCAATGGATCAGCTGGACCGACCACATACGAGTATGTGTCCTTCTAACTAAGTATGAACGACTAATTTTCAGCGAAAGAATAAAAATCCATCATAAACTGCCCCGGTCACTTTCAGTCATCTGGTTAATGGCTATCCTCATAATCTACTAGTAAAAGTAAGGACCAAACATATCCGAGGATGTGTCCTTCAAAATGAAGCAACCGACATAATTCTAAGCGGTAGTGATGTTTTTTTTTAAAATAAAAACGGAAAACAAGGTTACTCGGGATTGATCATCCCATTTAGCTCAACCAGATTTTGAAAACGGGATTGGTCAAACGCTTTAGTAAAAAGGTCGGCGAAATTATCCAACGAATCAACCTTTTCTAGCACAATTAATTTCTTCTCAGCACAATCCCGTATAAAATGATGACGAATGTCAATATGTTTAGTTTTACTGTGTTTGACGGGATTGTTAGTTACTGAGATTGCAGCAGTGTTATCAATGCAAATAGGAGTTTGAGTGAAATTCAGACCGTAATCGCGCAATTCCTGTTGTATCCAAAGAACCTGGGAGCAGCAGTTCGATGCTGCCATGTACTCTGCTTCACAGGTGGAAATGGCTACTGAGGTCTGCTTTTTGCACTGCCACGACACCAATCTTCCTCCCAGAAACTGACATCCACCGGTTGTTGACTTCCTGTTCTGATTGCAACCACCATAGTCAGAATCTGTGTAACTTACCAAATTCAGTTCTCCCCCTTTCGTGTACCACAATCCCAACTTAGGCTTGCCTTTGAGATACCGCAATATTCGCTTCACTCCCTTCATGTGAGATTCCTTCGGGCTTGCCTGAAAACGAGCACAAAGACAAACTGCAAACATAATATCAGGTCTAGATGCGGTTAAATACATTAAAGAACCTATGATTGCTCGATATTAGGTGGGATCCACGTCTTCATCACTGTCAGATTCAGCACCCAGTTTGTGGTTGATGCAAACTGGAGTATCAAATGGAGTGCTATTGTCCATGTTGAAGCGTTTGAGCACATCATGGACATATTTTGTTTGATAAATAAACATCCCATCTTTCTTCTGATCTACCTGCAATCCCAAAAAGAAAGTTAATTTGTCCATGGCGCTCATTTCAAACCTCTTTTTCATGACTGCTTCAAATTCCTGACATATGGCGACTCTTGATGCAGCAAAAATGATGTCGTCCACATAGACTTGAACGAGTAGAAGATCACCCCCTTTTCTCTTGACAAACAGCGTGCCATCGATCTTTCCTCTTTCGAACCCATTCTTAAGCAAGTAATCAGACAGAGTTGCGTACCAGGCACGAGGAGCCTGATGTAGCCCATATAGAGCTTTACTCAGTTTGTACACATGATCAGGAAAATCTGGGTCAGGGAAACCCGGAGACTGTTCAACGTACACCACCTCATCGACTTTACCATTTAAAAAGGCACTTTTCACATCTAATTGGAACACTTTCATCTTTTTGTGTGCAGCAAATGCCAAAAATAGTCGAATTGCTTCCAATCTTGCCACAGGAGCAAACACTTCGTTGTAGTCGATTCCTTCTTGCTGATTAAACCCTTTTACTACCAGCCTTGCCTTGTTCCTTATGATTATCCCTTTCTCATCTCTCTTACATTTAAAAACCCACTTTGTACCAATAGCATTTACATTCTATGGTTTTTCAACTAATTTCCATACTTCCATCTTTTCGAACTGTGCTAACTCTTCTTGCATGGCTTCGACCCACGAACTATCCTTTAGAGCCATTTGATAATTCTTCGGTTCAACCTGGCTGATGAAGCAAGTGTACAAGCATTCATTTATGATACCCGTGTCTTTAATGCTTGCGTAAACACATGTGTGTTCATCCAAGCTTTTTCTTGTTTGAACACCGTCAGACAGATTACCTATCACATTCCCCAAAGGGTGATTTTTGTGAATTGCAGTAGTCTGAATCGAACCGACTTCCAGATTGTTTTCTAAATTCGAAGAGAGTTCATCAGTGGGTGATTGATGTTGAGAGTGAAATGGGTTGTAGAATTCTTCTTCAGTAGAGGCAGCAGGAGTATCAACGACACTTGACGAGGAAGGTTGACTTTCGTCGTATCGCGGACGTTGCACAATATTCTCCTCCTCGTCATACAGAATCTGTGAAGCAAATTTCTCATCAACTTCTGCAAAGCCCAAGTAAGGCATATTAAAAGATTTGAATAGTTTATCATAGTCGAAAGCTTCATCAGGTCCCGTGCTAGGCTTTGGTGATTTGTAACTCGTAATGTCAGTGTTACATACCACCTCAACCTTGCTGTTCGATAAATTAAAGACTCTTCTGTTGGGTGTCCCAACAACATATCTGACTAAAATACCTTCGTCGGCTTTTTCACCAAATTTTAAGTTTTTCTTTAATATCGTACATGGGGACCCGAAAGGTTCAAGACCATTCAGGTTTGGCTTTCTACCATGCATTAGTTCATAACAAGTTTTATTTAATCTTTTAACAGTTAAAACACGATTAAGGATATAACAGGCTGTGGCAACAGCTTCAGCCCAGAACACCACGGGAAGTTTAGCATCTGCCAGCATGGTTCTGGCTCCTTCAATTAGCGTTCTATTCTTCCTCTCAGCTACCCCATTTTGTTGCGGAGTATATGGGGCGCTGTATTGATGGTCTATCCCTTTCAGTAAGCAGAACATCTCCATCTGGTAGTTCTTGAACTCTGTACCATTATCACTCCTGATGTACTTAACCTTTCGCCCAACAATATTTTCAACCTTGGTAATCAAGTTAATTACCAACTGAACTGTCTCATCTTTTGCCTTCAGAAAGTATACCCAAGAGTATCGAGAGTAGTCGTCGGTTACAACCAAGCAGTATGACGTTCCACCTAGACTCTTTACATTCACGGGACCAAAGAGATCCATGTGAAGTAGGTCTAGGGTACTGACAATTGATTTAACCTTCTTGGAGTGATGAGGTTTTATGTGTTGTTTTCCCTTCTTGCACGACAAGCAATGATCTTCAAAGTTAAAATTCTTTAAGGGAACACCAAGCACCAGCCCATTCTTGACAATGTAATTCATCTTGCGAAGATGTATATGTCCCATTCTTCGATGCCATAACTCTGACTCAGACTCAGTTGCCTTTGACAGAAGACATGATTCTTCTGTTGTCATCTCAGTTGACCTCATATCCATTACATACGTATTCTTTTCTCTTGGAGCTCTCATTACCACCCATGCCTCTGGTATCTTGAAACCAGGATAAAGGACGATTCCCTCGTTTTTAGTAAAATGCACCGTGTATTCTTTGTCACAAATCTGAGATACACTCAGCAAGTTATGCTTTAATTCTTCTACAAAATTCACCTTCTCTAACTTCATTTTTCCATTCGTCGCAGTTCCAATACCACTGATTCTACCTCCACTCTCTCCAGCGAAACTAACCCTACCTCCTTGAACAGGTTTCCAATCACGTAACAATTTCTTGTTACCAGTCATGTGTAGGGAACAACCACTATCCACAACCCACAGATTGTTTACAGCCCTGTTCGACTGTTCCTGCATAATTAGAGAAAAAGATTAAAATCTAGGGACCCAAGACCTACTGGTCTTGGGTCGATTAAATCTGTTGACCGGCATCCAGTACTTTGGTTGCCCAAAGTCAGTTTGAGAATGATTTCTGTAAGTTCTGAAAGGAAACCTTCTCGAGGATTGACTATGAGGCCATCCAAACCTTAGTGAATTAACTGAGTTATAATTGTTGGTTTGGTTGTTAACTGGGAAAAACTGAGATCGATTTCTTTGAAATCTTGGATTAGACCAATGTCTGAAATTTGGTGTGTTCACATTCTTACCATTATTATAATTAATATTCATTTTATTCTCAGTTTTCGAATGCCTCATACCTCTAACTTTTCTCTGGTTTAGAGGACAATAAGCAATAAGGTGTCCTACTTGATTACATCTGAAACAACTTCTGTGTTCAACTCTCGTCTTAACAGTTGTTGTAGAGGTCGAGGTTGCATTACTACTCGTTCGTCTTACATATGGTGGGACGAACGGGTTTAGGGAAGAATTCTTTTCATCAGGCTTATATTCCTCCCCACGTTTTAGTAACACTACCTCTTCTTTTATCTCACCCGATTCGGATGACTTGTCCGAATTCGATGAGACAGAGCTAGGAACAGAAATCTTAACATTAGAAATTGGCTTACTCGTTTCGCTCTTATCAACTTCAGGTTCTTTAGTCGAAATTTTGAATGGAACTGTCTGACTAATCTCAACATCAGCAGATTTCTGATTACTAAGATTATAAGTATAGTTATTGTTATACGGTGGTGGAACTTCAGAAAATCCAATTCCCCCTTTGTTAACCGGGGAACGTTGAACACTTATAATGTGATCTAGCATAAGTGATGAATTTCTAAATTGCTCAATTTTTCAGTTTAGTTCCACCACTTTTACCTGGTAATCAGCTATCTGTTTATCTCTTTCAGCAATTAGTTTGGTTTTTTCTTCTAACACTTCATAACTAAGATCAATTACTTGTATTTTATCAGCTAGACTTGCTTTAAGACTTCTGATATCCTTTTCACTAGCTTTTATTTTTACCGAGTAACTGTTTTCTCTAGTTTTAGTGTAGTGATGATCTTCTTTTAACGTTTTAAATTGTGCATCCAAACTAATAAACTGATCAGTTACAGTTTTCAATTGTTCAGATAGATTTTCACATTGTATACAATGAGGTTCAGAACTTACCTCAGAGAGCTGATCGTTCACTTCTGCCATATATGCTTGATTTTCTCCCGTCTTCCTCTCACTTCCTCCCGTTTCGATGTTTACCAAGTTAGCCTGTTCGAACACTTCCTCAACTTGTATATTCCAGTTGTATCCACCATCCTGTCTAGATACCATAGCCCTATTATCAATACCTCCCTCATTCTGTTGTGTAGGCCTGTTCTGACTTCGTTCGACTCTCTCATTTGTACATTCCTTAGCAAAGTGACCAATCTGTTGACAGTTGTAACATCGAACCTTTGATTTATCAAACCCTGGTCTTTCTCCAACGAACTTTCTACCCGTTTTCTTCATGAATCTCTTTACCCTTCTTACTATCATAGCCATCTGCCACTGCAGATCCATCTCCTCCAAATCATCAGCATCGATCTGATCATAGTCTTCATCCAAAGTTGCAGGGTCGACTATTTTACCTTTGATGTAGTTCTCATAAGATGCAATGAAGGATGCATAAAGAGCAAACTGTTGTTCAGCTGATTTAACACTCATGGGCATCTGTGAGTAGTTGTAGCTCGGAACATTTGACGCGAAATTTCCTGTTGTGGCTTGAGGTTTTGAAGAATTACTACCTCCAGCTACGAAACATACGTCACCATCCATATTGAGAGTCACATGACCATCACGAGTTGAGTTTGAGTTTGATTCTCCCTTTGAGTAGTAGGCAGAGGATTCTGATTTTGAACTTGAACTTGGAGTGACTTTCGCACCATACATTCCCGGATCCTGAACCTGATCAGTTGGTGTCTCCTTCCGAACTATGTTAAATTCAAAATTTTGTAACTTATTGATTGCTGTTTCCAAATCAATATTGGCAAAGTCTTTATCCTCTCTCATCAAAACCGTGTACATTTCCCATTTCGGTGGAAGAGCATCAAGGAGTTTCTCTACTATCTCTTCTTCCTTGTATTCAATGGAGTAATTACTAAGTTCGGTCATCAAGTGATAATATCTGGTGATGATATCATCAAGTGATTCATTTTTCAAATACTTGAATACAGAGAATTGGGTTTTTAGTAGCTTTGTCTTGGAGGCACGTATCCCCACATTACCTTCATAACGATTTCTAGTGCTTCCCATAGCTCTCTAGCAGTTTTGTACTTCTTGAAAGTATGAAGAATCTCTTGTGGAAGAGCCATGGTTATTGCTACATGAGCTTTACTCTCTGCCTCATACATTTTCTTTTCCTCCTCTTCCATCTTACTGTACTTCTTAATTTGATCACGACCTTCAAACAAGGATGTTGGTGGAATGTATCCATCTTGAATGCAAACCCACATCTTAGCGTCTTGATACTTCACGTACTGTTCAAACCGATCTTTCCATGCAACGAAATCGGTACCCTTAAGCATTTTTGGAGCCTTAGTAGCTGAACCGGCTTCAACCTCCATTTTTACCAGTTCTGTAATGTTTATTGAAGTCATAGTTGAAAGAAACACGACTCGAAATAACAAGAAAGTATTTAATATTTAAACAGTGACCTGAGAGCGAAGTTGTGACAATTTCGCTTGTTAACTTCGCCTGATCCTAACTTCGCTTATACTCAACTTCGCTTGACAACTTAACTTCGCTTAAACCTCCTAACTTCGCTGCTTACAACTTCGCCTGCTCTTAACTTCGCCTTCTCTATAACTTTGCTTAAACCCTACAAACAGTGACGGAAACTTCGCCTGATGAACACAAGGTTTTTGCAGGTTTTAATTGGACGTATTGCGAGGTATGCGAGGGCGTAATGGGTTATATTTGATGGTGGGAGATGGGTAAGACACAAAAACTAGGTATTTCAACGTAAACTCGTTCCGCGAATAGTCAAACGGAACGATCTTAACACCCGTGTGATAATCCCGAACCACACAATCACGAGCAAAAGCTCTGATACCAATTGTAGGTTCCCAGCCGGATCTACACAGGAGTATCTCGTAACATGAGGGTGCGGAATCCCAACGTAATACGATACGAGCGTAAGATATATAATACGTTGAGACGATACACAAACACACGTTACAATACTAATAACACGTTGTATTGCAACACTTCAACACGTGATATCACAAATCACAAAAACACGTTCTGAAAAAAAACTTATTCTAAACAAGCCGAAGTTAGGCATATATAGGCCTCGACAACTTCGCCTAACAGACTAGGCGAAGTTTTCTTAACTTCGCTTGTCCACAAGTTCGCTTACATCAGGCGAACTTGTGTGACACCATATCTAAAACCAAAACAACCAATCTAACACGATTACAGACACATACAAAACACTAGATACTGAACTACTGACATTATGCACCAACAAACTTATAACTTGAAATTGCTTAAAGTCGTGAACTTTGGGGCTAATCTCTACTTTTAATGTGTTTGATTATGTTTTCAGATATGGCGGGTGATAACCAACCAAGATATATCTTTGAGCACAAGCACAATATGTGTGCCTTGTTGCAAGTCACTCCGGCTAATGAAGAAGTTGATGTGATGATAAGATGTCTTCAACGGTCAAACATCAATTTTGCATTGATAGAGTGCCCAGTTATTTACAGAAATCACTCTCTTGATTTCTGGCAGTCAGCGAGGCTCTATGATGATGTGAATGGGAGAAGAATAGAAGCCACTATTGCGAATCAAGAGATACGTGTGACAGAGGGGCTTATTAGAAGATGTTTGCAGTTGAATGATGATAATCCAAATCCGATTCACTTAACAACTGACCAACTTTTCAGGATATTTGGGTAGATGATGGGTTATCAGGGGACGGTGCATGACGGACAATTCCAGAAGGGAATGTTCCCCAATATTTACAGATATATAATACACCACATCATTCAGGTTTTTGTCCGTCGAAAAGGCTCGTGGACTCTTATGAGTCGAGATCTTGCGAATGCCACAGTTGCGGTTCTATTTCGATATCCATTCAATTTTTCAAAATTCATTTTCGAAGGTCTTGTGAGCAACTTGAAAAAGGTAAACAAAGATAAATTCTTAGCCTATCTCAGGTTCTTACAAATCATATTCAATCAAGAGTTGGAGGGATTTTCTGTTACTGGAGTCACTCATTTGTTACAGGATCCAGATACATATAAGAGGATTGCTACTTTGAGTAGTATAAGCAGATTCAATCCTGATGAAGTGTACGAAGATTTACCATGGCTGATGGTTGATGATATTGAAATTCCTCGTTTGCATGAGATTTTGTTAGAAGACAAACTGGAAGAGGAAAGTGAGGATGATGAAGGAGATGATAGGGATGATGATTCAGATGAAGGAGATGATGGGTATGATGATTCAGACGAAGGAGATGATGGGAATAATGATTCATGAAATGATAATGATGATGCTGCTAATGATGATGGCAATGCAGAAGGGGTGATGCAAATTTTGATGACAATGTACAACCTCAGTGGGAGTTTCAGATTATACCAACACCACCATCCACACCATTTGGCACTCCACCACAAACACCACCCTTCTCTCCACCACCAAATGACCAAACCACCCAATCCCCACCCACTCACACACCCATCTTAACCCTAAGCCAAACTGAACCATTACACCAAACACCACCTCAAACCACAACCCAAACCCCACCTCAAATAAACCCTGTCCCTAATCCCAACTAGTCACAAGCGCATCCTATAACCTCACTATCCGATGCCCCTCCCTCAAATGCCGTTCTCTTACAAAGAAACTTCAACCTAATATGTCAAAACATTGATCTAAAAGGTGAAAATGCCGAATTGAAAAAAGAAAATGAGGAATTGAAGGCTCAGTTGGCCTTGGAACAATGAAGGATTCAAACCCTGGAGATGGAGTTTGAGAAGACCTCAGCTGCCCCAAAACAGGGGGAGAATATTAATGAGTCAACTGATGCTGCTGGTACTAACGATGTTGTGATGGAAGATGCTGGTGTGAAGTCAAATGATGATAATGGTTTGACTTGTATTCTTAATTCATATGATGAAAGTGATGATGAGGACAGTGGTTCAAGATCAATACAGGATGATGAGTATGAGGCTGATGAGTCAGAGAGAGATGAGCAGAATTATGATGTTAATGATGAGGTGCTGAATGTTGTGAATATAGATGATGATGAGGTAAGAGTAGAAAAGGAGACAGAGGATGGAGTTGAAAAGATGAACATTGATGAAAATGTGGCTACTACTGATGTTGCCACTAATGTGTTGACATATGTTGTAACTGCAACTGAAGTACAAAGTGATGTGTTGACAGATGTTTTAACTGCAACTGAAGTACAAAATGATGTGATAAATGATGATGATGCTACTAAGGATCTAATACTCATAGATCTTGAAGCTAATCAAACAAGCTCCAAGAGGGTAGAGCATGATGAGGAAATGGAAAATATGGATACAGATATTGATGAGTTTCCCTCTGAAACTGAAAGTGACAAGAAAAGAAGACTGGATAAGGGGAAAGCCATTCTTGAAGAAGAAGATAAGGATAATGAACAGGAGAATTTTGAGGAAGAGGAGGAAGATGATGAAAGAACTGCTGCTGCAAAAAGACTTGAACAAGTTGTAAGAGAAACAAAGGAAAGGGAGATTATTTCCCAAATCCTAACTCCAGCAGAACTGGCAGAGCAGGAGGCTCTCATTGATCAAGCAAATGTTTCGAAAATTATTGATGAAGAAGAGGCTGATGATCAAGTGGTGATAGAAACCTTGATAAATTTGAAGAAAGCTGATGAAGTTGACAATTCCCTAGCTATTGTTGTAAGTATGTTTGCTCAATCATCAAGCCAACCTCAAAAGGAACCTGAAAAGGAACCTGAGAGGAAAACTAAAGAAACATTTGAAGAGATGATAGCAAAAGCTTCTAAATCCATGAGAATGTAAGCGTATTTGAGAAGTTTTATTCAAGAAAGAGAAAAGCTTATGATCAAGCTGAAGGAGCTGAATCAGTGAAGAAAGGGAAATGGGATGATAAGAACAAATACTTTGTTGAGACCTCTGATGAGCAAGCAAGTCCACTAAGGCCAGTTCCTTTACAAACTTTAAGGCCTGATGAAGTAGTTTAAGGAGTTCCTAATATTCCAGTTACTGATATTCCAAATCCCAGTAAGCCTAAAATTGATGCTGTAAATGAAACAACAGAGGAGGAGGATGAATCTGATGATGATGATGATGATGACAATGATCAGGATAAAGTTGATGAAAATGTTGATGTTGTGTCCCCACAAGTAACAATGACTAAAGATCAAAGGGCAAACATTCAGCAGAGTTGATTGATGCTAAAAGAAAAAATCCATTGGTAATCAAATTGATGAGTCATGGATTCAGTTTTGAAGAACTAGTCTCTTTGAATAATGATGAGCTGCAAAGAAAGTTGAATAGAGAGAGAGAGATCATTGACAAACAAATGCTACAAAAGAACAGAGACAGTCTGAAGTATAGAGATTATCTGAGAAAGCATGGCTACTCTGAAAAGGATTTGACTCATTTCAAGTTTGAAAGTCTTAGAGAAGCATACAATAACAACAGAAAAGCAGTTGCACAAGATGAAAAAGAAAAATTTGCAAGAGAAGCTGATTTGGACCAAAAGATTGATGCTCTGAGAAAGAAGTTTGAAGGAAGATGTGGATATTTATTTGATAAAGTAATGACACCAGAAATGGTGGATAGCCTGTCTAAGGCTGCAGTTGATTCTCATTACAACAAGCTCAAAAGAAAAGAATTGAAAAGAAGTCAACCTGAGCCTTCCACTGCACAGTCAAGGGGAGATCAAAATGAACCCCCAGTGAAGAAAAGAAAAATCATGACAATAAGAGAGAAACAAAGGGCAGAAAATGAAAAGAAAAAGTCAAAAATATCAACTGCCCAGGACACACCAATTCCAGTGGAAGTGAAACCTGAACCTATGGATGAACCAACTGACCCATGGGAGAATGAAGAGATGATCCAGATTTTGAAGAATATCATGGTGAATCAAAAAGGAATGAATGAGAAAGTATTTGACAACTTGGGTAAAGGACAACTCAAAGAACTCTTCTTTGTACAAAAGGCTGAATGGGAAAGAGTGTTGTTGGAGGGTGTGAACCCAAGGAGTTTTATTGGAGATAGATTTGTACCGGCTGGACAACTTCATGATGAAAGGATTATGGAGATGATTGCAAGGTTGTTCAGAGAAGGTAATGAAAATCTAACTGAGTTTATAAACTTGCATGCTGGGAGGATTGTAGCAATGCACAAGAAATAATTTGGAGTCACAGGGCCTACAAAATCGATGAAGTCAATTCCAACTAGGCCCTCTGCTTCAAGAATGCAAGCCTCAACAAGCAGAGGAGAGTCAAGCAGAACAGGAACACAAAGAGAAACAAGACCACAATCTGATGTGGATCTACCAATGACTCTGTACTATGACTCAGTCTCTCAATCATTGAAAGTAATTATGCAGAGTAGACTGCTGAGAGACATTATATTTAGAGATGATTTTGCTGAATATTTAAGGGAACAACTGGAGAAGATTGCCAAACTTAATTTGTATGACTATCATGATAACATGAAGTTGGCTGCAAGACAGCAAAATGAACATTCAAAGTATCTAATAAGTGAAGCTGAAAAGGGGTTCCCATTTCTAAATGAAAAGAAGAAATGGAATTTGAAAAAGAATGAGAAAACCAGGAGAACAACAAAGTTGAGGAATATACGAGATGCTGAATATGATTTTCTTCTAAAAGTCAGAAACAACAATCCTCTGTCAAACCTGAACACATGCATAAGCATAGGACGAAGAATGACTCGTCCCAATTATGAAGTCCAGAAAAATGGCCGAATTACAGTAATTGAATACAAGGAAAATGAAGGCCATTATGTTCTAAGAAATTCAGATGGACTCATCTTGGGAATCATCAGAACTGACAGAGATTTGATGTTTATCAGTGATGAAGACCTAAGGGATATAAGGGATATGACTATTCCTGAGAGTCACCCTCACTACCAAATACCCTCCATCTTCAAGCAAAGAGAAGGAGCAGTAATTGTTGCAAGAAGACAAGCAGCCTATGATGCAAGAAGAAGATGAAGATATTAGAATAGGCTTTGATTTGTAATGTCTACGGGCAAATTTATGAATATGTAATAGTTTGACTTTATGAATATGTAAAAATTTGATTTTGATTTGATGTGTATTTTGACTATGTGTATGTAAGTGTAGAAGTGTTTTGGGACAGCTGAGGTGTTCCAATCTAGGGGGAGATTGTTGAGTCAAAGATTTGACCTAAAAGAATTATAAGGAAGATTGGAATATTCTCAACCTCCTCAGAAATGCCTAAGTATGGAATCCAAGCACACTTGGACTCCCGGGCAAGGTTTATTTACCCTAGCAAGGTATTTTGTCCATCGAGCAAGGTTATCTTCTAGAATTCTTCTTTAGTGTATATCCGAGCAGGGTTCACTATGTCTAGCAAGATTGTTCTTCATAGCCAGGCAAGGATTGCCTCCGAGTAAGCTCTTGGCTAACCAAGCTCATGAAACCAAGTGATTGGAAGATCGGGTAAGGTATTCATTAATAAAACAGTGGTCCGAGCAGGCTTGATGTGAGTAATGAAATATCTCAAGTTACGTCGGGCAGGTTCAACTCAAGCAGGCTACAGTGTTACCAAGCACACTTTGCTTTGCTAATAAGCTATTCCCTAGCAAGGAGTTGAAAGGATCATTGTAGAACAAGGTTGCTCGTAAGATCATGTCATACCCTCAACTTCCACTAACGGAGTTTTACCGTCAGAGGGTGTGAACTAACAGGATCGGAATCATTAGTTATAATCAAACCATAAAAACATTAAGTGAAAAATAAGTGCGGAAGCGTAAATATATAAACCAAGTGTTGCGCCACGCAGGACGACTTAAAAACCCATATAGTAACAGTTTTAAACAAGTTTGCATAATCAATAGTGTTCAAAACAATGCATAATCTTATACCGCGCGCCCGCCTCGGCTACCTGAGAATAACATACTAAAAGTGTCAACACGAGGTTGGTGAGTTCACAAGTTTATATAAAATAAAGCGTTTAGCGTTTTGCGTTCAGCGTTTTGCGTTACCAGATATTGTTAAATCAATTATATATCGATAGGTAGCTAGCCTATACAACAAGTATTACTAAGTGTTCGACGCCGAAGCTGACTGTTTATCATGTGCCTTGCCACCAGGTCTATCTCGACCATGGTAATGTGTTTAGCCAAGATTACACCCACACGACCTCTAGTCGAGCTTAGCGTTGGGTGGGGTTTGTCAAACCCAGTAGTACTACTCAACAATGACTCGCTATTTTCCAATACTAAACGGTTTGATGTGAAGGACTTCAATTATTTTGTTTGCCACTTAGCCTTTACAAGTGATATATAATTTCATAACAAAATCTAAAAGCGTTTCGGAGTATGTTATCTCCCCCAAGTGAAAAGCGTTTAAAAAGTTTAAAAGGGGAAAGTGAAACTCACTGTTCGCGAAGAATTCCCAAAAACAAGTCACCCAAGTGATGCGCGTCACAGAAAACTCTCACTAGCGTTCTATAACAACAAGGAGATTTTCTAAGAGTCGGAACTATTATCGAGTCTCTAGACTCGGCACGTAATTCCTATGCACAAGATACGTTTCGTGTTTCGTTTGTGACTCGTGTGTGACTTACAAGCACATTTGTGATACGTTACATGTTGTGAACAATTATTTACGTGTCAAGTATTAATAGTGTACATTACTAGCAATTACTCCCCGCAAGGGCAATTTGGTCAAAACATAACAATTATCTAGTAACAAGCACGTTTCATGTATTTTCACGAAGTTTAGCAACTAATTTCATCACTACAGAATTCTACTTGAAAGACTACCCTATTCAACAGATCATAGTATCTCAATTAATTAACCAAAAATCGTCACAAAAGTACACATGTGTTAGGTTTCCAGAACATATTTTATTATATTTTTATTTCACATAGATTTCTCACAATGATCAAAACATTACAGCAAACTCACAACAATCAAATTCATGCGCAACAGAATGTTATTTGAAATTCCCATTAAATGAAAAATCCGATTAGTGCAAGACCAATTGGGTTTGGTTCTTAACTCAATAAGTTAACTTCCAGAAGTGTAACCAACCCATTTGGTCTTGTAGTTCATGAGATATGCTAATTACAAAACAACTTAACAGCAGGTCTCACAACTCAGATTTGCACATCAGTTTTGTAAAATCATAAAGATTAACTTTTACTCGTCCAAAAATTACAAACTTGGACTTTATAGAAACTAGACTCAACATAGCATCCTGTGGTGTTAACAAACTCAACCAATTTCCATATTAACAATTAGTTACAGTTTTCTAAACATAACTTACAATCTGTCCAGTACCAGTTTTGACCTTTAATCACATTTAAATCATTTGACCAACCAAAACACCTCCAAATTAGGCATGGTTGGACTTTCTGAAAACTAGACTCAGAGTACTACCTTGTAGACTCATAATTAGCTCAGTTTGCTTTTATATTCAACAAGTTACACATCGTTCAAGTTTAACAATCACCGCTGTCAAAACTCAGCAAGCACAAACAATCATCTAACATGCATCCTAAGCATACGACATAACTCAACACATGTAATACACATAATTAATCATAGAAATCAATAGTGACCCTCTAGGGTTTACAAAAAATCAATGATTCATCAATCTTTCACCGTTCAAAATCACATATGATCATCAATATCAACAACTAACACATAATCAATCATCCTTTAGCAACAATCAAGCATAAGAACACTTATTCATAATTTTCGTGACCTAGGGTTTTAGATTAACCCATTCAAGATCAAAATTAAACATGTAAAATACATAGGATAGTTGTTTATACCTTCCTAGCACCTTAATCTTCAACCAAACTTGAAAGATCTTGTGTGTATGTGTGTGTGTGATTGACGGCAGCCAAGAGCATGGGGAGGGGGGGGGGGGGCGATCGGGTAAAGAGAGAGAGGGAGTGTTAGGGTTTAGATTAATATTATTATTAATAATAACATGTTACATCTAGGTCCCTCAACTTCTAATTTGTACTTTTCTAGCTTATTTTAACTAGTTTGCATATTGAGTTAACGTTCCATACAATGTTATCACATAACACATAAGTCTAACACATAATTATCACATAATTATTGTTTTGATGTTTTTCGTTTATTCACCAATGGTTCGCGTCAATTCGTTTGCGTTTCGGTGCAATTCCCGAAAGACTACACATGTAGTAGTTGTCAAGCGTCATTTAAAACCTTAGTTTAAATGTAATGAGATGTGTGTTCTAGATCAAGTGATCTTAAGTTTGAATTGACGGAGTTTGAGTTAACGGAGTTAACCTGAAGTTGACGAGTGTCACAGATCATGTCGGGCAAAGTTTGATATGATCAATAAAATTGAAGTCTGCTAGGTGAGTATTTTCTTAGGAAAATACTAAGTAAAGTCTACCCGGAGAACTGTTTCCGAGCACACTTCAAAGTTACCAGGTCTACCCGTAGAAGACAAAAGGCACAAAGCCTACTCGGTGAAGACTAAGTATTACAAAGTCTACCCGGAAGACCTGATTTACACTTAGTATAGTTCTGAATATGTAATTTGAATATGTAATATTTATTTAGGTTTTCTAGAAGATGGGATAGTTGTCATGTAGTGGCAGGCCTATAAATATAATATTTTAGGGCACGCCTACTACAGATAAGACACAGATTTAGCCACTTTTCTCTGAACGAATATTTCTGAGTGTGACGGCTGTCCTAGGATCGTATGATATAACTTTCCAAACAAGAAACCCTAAAATTGAGTATCATTTGTATGAATATTTATATGAATGGAAATCTTTTGAGTTATTGTTTTGTCTTAGTTACATTTCATTAATCATTTAGCAACTACTCTGTTTGTTTCTGACTCCGCCGTTAACAAACAGTTTTCTTTCCCAAAATAGCAACCGTCATTAACTCTCTTGTCGACACATTTATTGTGTGAGTTATGACATAGTTATTAAGTGTGTGTGATTATTCGGGACCGACAGTGGGCGTAATGCCAAGGCAATGACAAATATACTCGAAATGGCAGAGACGAGCCATTCCGAGTGGATGTATTTGGCTCAAGTGCAGCCCAAACATACCCAAAACCTCCAGCAAGAACCGAGTAATGGGCAAAAGGAAGTTGCCCAGGAGGAAGTACTCCTTGTACACGGCAATCTTGCTGGCAGGATCTTGCCGAGCCGTCTTTCCTGGAGCGGGCAACTCAGGTTCAAGCTCAGGGCCAAGGTGATAAACCTTGACCATGTTGGCGAAGTCCTCGGAGTACATCCGACAACCAACGAACTCCATGCTTTTGCTCTTTTTCGTTTTAGTAGAATGAGAGGATTCAGCCATGTAAGGAAGACAAAGAAGAGAAGAAGAAAATCTGGTGAATAGAAAATTTTCCAAGGGGGAACTCCTCCTTTTATACCCATCGCAATTAATGTTGGAGAGGGGTGCAGAAGGGAAAGAAGACACGCGGTTCAATCGCCAGGTGACACACCAACGATATGGCAGGAAAATGTGTTACAACCGGGCGCGTCACAGGTAGGGGTGCTCAAAATACCCGAACCCGATTAACCCGACCCGACTCGAACCCGAATAAGCAAATTCGGGTCGGGTTAAATCGGGTCAAAAAGTATTAATCGGGTTATTCGGGTCAACCCGAATAACCCGAATTGTTAATAGGGTCGGGTTTCGGGTTCATTTTTGGGAAAAAGTCGGGTTTCGGGTTAACCCGAATAACCTAATTAGTGACGATACTTAACTTTATATACAATGATTAAAAGGTGAAATAAGCACTATAAAGGCAATAATGTTTCATTTTCATTTAAATAAACGAACGAGCATGAACACATATTTCACTCGTTCATCTATGTTTGTGAATGTTTGTTTATGATCGTTCATTTAAGTTTGTTTACGTTCGTTCATGTTCATTTACATATTAATAGAAAATTATTAAATATTATTTGCATTTAGTAATTATATCACCCTAATATGTTTTATATTTGTTTGTTTGTGTTTATTTAAATGCGTTCATTTATGTTTGTTAATGTATGTTTGTGTTCGTTAGTGTGTGTACATATATGTTCCTTCGTGTTCGTTTATCTTTGTTTAATTATGTTCGTGAATTCTTTGTTTAGATTTTAAATGAATGATCATGAACACAAATATTTGTTTGATTAAGTGTTCGTGTTCGTTAAAAGCTATATGAAAGAATACAGACGCCTTTGTTCATGTTCGTTCGGTTCATTTACAAGTTTATATGTGAAATTATAAGATAATTACTTGTAAACTAAATTGAAAATTAAGTGGATTGAGAAATTTTGCAACCTGCAAGTTACAAACACATAAAACAACTTAACATCATAAAGTAACATGGTTAACCCGAATAACCCAACCCGACAAACCCGAAACCCGAATAACCCAAACTCGACTAACCCGAACCTTAATAGGGTCGTGTTGGGGGTTAGATATTTTTAAGAAAAACCCGACTAACCCGACCCGATTAACCCGAAACCCGATCGGGTTGACCCGATTAACACCCCTAGTCACTGGGATTCTCGCCCACGCGCCTGACACAGGATAAAAAGTTGCACTACGAAGTTTAACCGTCGTCAAACTGTCATGTCAAACCATCGTTTCACTGACATTCATTTAATTCACCTTTTCCCCGCCAAACAACACGTCATCAATCATAAAAGTGTTGGAAAAATAGGCTCCGTCATGGGATGGTTTTCAATAACCACCCGCCAAAATAGGCTCCGCCATGGGATGGTATTCAATAACCACCTGCCAAAACACGCCATGGGATGGTATTCAATAACCAAACGAAAAAATAGGCCTGGCCATGCGATGGTTTTCAATAACCAAACGCAAAAATAGGCTACACCATGTGATGGTTTTCAATAACCAAACGCAAAAATAGTCTGCGTCATGCGATGGTTTTCAATAACCAAACGCAGAATTAGGCTGCACCATGTGATGGTTTTCAATAACCAAACGCAAAAATAGGTTGCGCCATGCGATGGTTTTCAATAACCAAACGCAGATATAGGCTGCATCATGCGATGGTTTTCAATAACCAAACACAAAAATAGGCTGCGCCGAAGAATGGTTTTCAATAACCACAGGCCAAAAAGGTTGCGCCAAACGATGTATTTCAATCAACACCTGCCAAACAGGCAGTGCCAAGCGAAGGTTTTCAATAACTGAACGCAAAAATAGTGTAACATCCTACTTTTGGTTATAATAATAAAATAAATTTCGTTTATTTTATAGTGTGTCGTTATCGGTTTAAATTAATAACCTAATAGAGAGTGGACTTGGACTTTAGAAGATTAAATAAGAAAATGGAATGGGCCTTAGGTCCATAGGTTTAAGGGAGTATAAATACCCCTTAAACCCTAAAGCTTTCCATTTTTATCTATCTCTACACCATAGCCTACACCTTGGAAAACACACACAAACATTATCTTATAACCCGAACCAAGATCCGAAGATGAAAACCCGAGCTTGTTGGTGCTGGAACGTCGTGACGGACCAAAACAACATCAAGGCTTAACCGTGTTCGTAGTTCGGCTCGTTTAAGGTATGTTTATAATTAGAAATCGTTCTTTTAGGTTCGGTTTTGTTTGGAAAATCATAGATCTGTTTTAGTAGGTTAACAATGAATCCAGCACAACAAATCCTACTGAAATCCGTTAACGTTTGATAGGTTAATTGATAACCTAAAGGAACCCGTAACATGAATGTATAAATCGCACCCCTTAAACATGGATGTTTGGTTGATATGATGGTTAAGGTTTGTAGGCGCTTGGATTACGAGTTCATGGATACCAAAATCGTGTTGTTTCGTTAAGATTTGAGGTTCAATTGCAAAAATCCGATCTGTTGACTATTTGCTGTTCTTGGCAATTTTGACTTTGACCCTGAGTCAAAGTCTGGATATGATTGATGCAATTCGTTATAGTTAGATAACGAATTAGTTCACCGTTCGTTAAGTTCAGATAATGAATCAAGTGATTCGTTATTCACCCCTTTCACTATGTTCAAGTAACGAACTAGGTTATGCTAAGATAACGAATCAAGCGATTCGTTACCCGCCAGTTCGCTATGGAAAGATAACGAATCAAGTGATTCGTTATCTACCCAATTCTTTATGATAAGGTAACGAATCAGAGGACGAATCAGATGATGAAAAGATAATGAATTAGGCTTAATTCGTTATAGAGAATGGATTAACGAATTATAAAATAATTTAACCCCATCCAGGGGCTCTGCCCCTTGGACCCCGCTAGGGGCTGCCGCCCTAGAACCCCGCTGCCAGGGGCGCTGTCCCCGGACCCCCGTTCGTGGAGGGCTACTATTAAACTAGAAAGACGATATGGGTAGTGATAGTTAATTGATACGTGTAATTGTTATACAGTTAGTCGTGCACAGATCAAGAAAAGGATTACTATAAACGGTGAACGTAACCGCATTCAGGTGAGTTTCTAGCCCCACTTCCTTGTTATGTTTTCGGGGCTGTGTGCATACTCAATGTGAATGTTAATACACTTACCTTTAGTGGTAAGTGTATGCCCTAATGATGAATGTGATAGTTATGTTTATAACTTTATATTATGAATGCAAGCTTAACAGTACGTGAACGATCTTCGGATATTGCTCATATTGTTAAGGAAAGTATAATGCAACACGTATGATATAAGTATGTGCATAAGGAAGTGTGTATGAATATGGTATGTACGATATTACGAAAGGTATGTATGAATATGATACTGATAATGATAATGAAAGGTAAGGAAAGGTTAAAGGGTTGCATACCCTAATAATATATGCGAATGTTAAAGGGTTGCATACCCTAATAATATATGCGAAGGTTAAAGGGTTGCAGAATCTTCTAAACTCTGCGAAGGTTAAAGGGTTGCATACCCTAATAATATATGCGAAGGTTAAAGGGTTGCATACCCTAATAATATATGCGAAGGTTATAGGGTGTAATGCTCTTTAAAACGTAATGTATGAATATGAAAGGAGGAAAGTATAAAGGTAAGTAAGTATGTTATAACCGAAAGTATGAAAGTAAGAAGTATGTACGAAAGTATGGAATCATGAATGTGTTGTATGTTGTATGTTGTATGATTAACTAGAACTCACTCAGCGTAGCTGACTTTTAGTATGCACGCATGTGAGTAGAATGAGACAGCTGGCTTGAGCGGGGGCACATGGAAGAAGAATAAAGAGTCTGACATCTGAAGATTTAAGATGCTTAGAATTAATATTTGATTCGAAAGACATTATGTCATAATATGACAAAGTTATGGATTTATATGTAATGTTTTATGAATGTTTTAATATTCCGCGATTGTTTTTATTAACTATGATATTTAGAACTGTGTTTATGAGTAAATCCAACGTCCAAATGTGAGGTACCGGTAACGGGGCCTTATAAATAGGTTGCGCCATGCGATGGTTTTCAATAAACAAACGCAGTTATAAGCTGCGCCATGAGCTGGTTTTCAATAACCAAACACAAAAATAAGCTGCGACAGGCGATGCTTTTCAATAATCACTCGCAAAGAAAGGCTCTGCCATAACAATGTTGTTAACACCACCCCGCATGAAAAAAACAGCTAGATTACACAAAGGTTGTCAAAAGCCCATGATAAAGTCCATAGCCCCCTTTTCTTCAAAAAGGGCAACTACGGACTAGGGGAACTTGTAGGGGTAGGGTACTAAACCCACCCCAAATTAATATAAGACCCGATGAGTGGATAAACCATGCGCCAGGCGGACTGCATGGCGCCATGAACATAGCCTAATATAATAAACATTACTTGACACCTCGGGAATGGTAGCGCTAAGGTTTCCGCAAGCATGGGACAAAAATGAAGAATATGTCACACCCCGACCAAAGGCTGTGGAACATGCCGGGGCGTAACGTATTGATTGGACAGAAGCTCAAAAGACTCTAATTAACGTGGCAATTATTATTTAATTTCATTAACATTAAATTAAGTACACAATTACAATAATTATATCAAATAAATCGTTCTTTGTGTAATATGAGTAGATATCCTAAGGTCAAATTATTGTCTTCCATCTTGAATAATATCAACTACTTGTACCTGTAACATGTATGAAAATAAAGTTTGTCAACACGAATGTTGGTGAGAATACATAAGTTTTAGTTATATATATATATACATATATATATATATATATATATAGAGAGAGAGAGAGAGAGAGATAAATCACAATTCATATGTAAATGAAGAGTATTACAATTCTTATGAAAATGTAAACAACTAAATAGATGTGGACCCATTCTTATTGATACGAAATCAAAATACTTGGGTAAATGTATGATCATACTAGATGAGGATGAAAATACCACCAAACATAATATAAACACTTAAGCACACAGAGCATTATCATAGAGCATGCAATAATCACACATAAACATATATTGAATTGTGTTTTGAATAGATGTGGAAATAAAAATGAGAGTAAATAGGGTATACATGCCACCCCCAAAAATTAAAAGATGAAAAAGGGAGATACGTAAACTCACCTTAACTAGTGGATTAACGGGAACGAGATGACGATAAAAGAGAATTTAAGATAAAAGCGGTGAGCTCCTCGAGTTACGTCAACAAAAGTTCCTAGTTGATATTAATATTAACTAAATAAGATTAGTGAAATAATAACAAGAGGTATGATGGATTTGGGAATTGATATGGTTTAAGTACATTATTTGATAAAAATAAAAGTTGTTATTAAATTTGTAAATAATATAAATTAGAGGGTATAACCAATAAAATGACACGACATAACGATTATAAATCGGTTTAAAAGGATTTTGGAGTCATTTAGGATTTAAACTATTACTATTACTATTACTATTACTATTACTATTATTATTATTATAAGTTTTACATAAATAAGGTAGACATTAATAATATATTTATATAACACGAATACGTAAAGAAAAGAGTTGTTTCGAAGTTCGGTTTATCAAAACAATATTTATTTAGATGTTATATATGTATAATAATAGTAAACCTTTTAAAAATGAAATTTAAAAAAATAAAACACAAAACCGGGCCTAGGGGATTCAAACCCGCACCCCAGGCCGATTCTCAAGCTCTACGTAACACGCGCTGGCTATCAGGCCAGTGCCTTGACTTGTATGATAACTAAAAGCAAAAATTTATAAACACATCTGGTCCTTGTTCTTCCCAATTAACTTTAAAACCCTAGAAATCAAATACATTTTATTGTTTGTGTTGATTCAAATTAAGTTAGAGTTAATGATTGTTGCTTAAAAACGAGCATAACACAATGTTTAATTACCGTAATAGATGACGAATTGAGGGTGTACGACGAGATGGGTTATGCGGCTCACGATTTATATCAAAACTGATATTAACTAACTTGTATGATGTAAATAGGTTAGGGTTTCGATTCGCGAGGTTAAGGTGAGTGTGTGTGCAGTTTTAATTGTATCCTAGACGTGTATTTATAGTGTTTTGGGGATCGAACGAGCCACGGCTTGATTAGATTGTGATTAGCAGTCAGTTGGTAATCATTTACCATGTTTAGGGTGTCGGTGGACGCGTTTTTGGTTAGGAATTGATTGGTTACATCAATTTTGTTGATTAAGGCCGGATTTGATGGATTTTAAAAAAAGGTAATGGCGTGGGATGGGGAGGACGATGGTGATGACGGGAAGAGAGGGAGAGGGAAAAAGTTTTGGGAAAATTTGCAATATAGTCCCTGGTCTATAGATGTGGCTTCAAAAGTGGTAATACGTTAGTTAGAGGGGGGTATTATAGCGTATTATTCATAGTCATTATTAATAAATAAATAACAACCAAAATATATACAAACTTAAACGAAAGCGGGGTTTAGTAACGTGCGTTCGAATAATAAATGAGGCCAAAGAAAGAAAGAAAAAAATAATAATAATAAAATAAACGGGTCGGGTTTCGGATTTGAAAAGTAACGAATGTTACAGAATATGTGTCGGGAATATCACCCAACCAATAGGGGTGTGACATGTGTGAATATATACATAAAAATTTAAGTAAAAGTTCCACACAAATCGGGTTTTAAAATAGGTTTTCACCTACAACTAAACCACACACTCAAGGCAAGTGTACTTATCGTTTGTAATAAAGTGTCGGTAAGAACCGAGTATCAATCCATGGACACAGCAACTTTCTAGTACTAAATCTTTGTAAATGACCAACCGAACAAATAAACCTTGATTTGAATATTTTACTAATTAAACTAGCATACAATGAAAACAAAGCAAGTAAAAATACAAAAAAACAATCAATCCAACAAACTACCTAGACATGAATCCACTCTACTAACATGACAAAATAGCAATGATATGACAAAACATCATGAATCTAAACATAAATACTATATCACAATAAAGCAACCTAATACTAGCAAATAATCATCATGATGGGTTTTCATTCAAGAAATGAACATAGACTAACTTGTTTGTCAAAACATCAAAGTCTCATAATTAAAGGAAAGCTAGCATGAACAACATTCTAACCACCTAAAATTACACTAAAGTAGCCAAATTCATAAAATTAATATCAACTTATGAAACTTTAACTAGCAAGTCATCACTAAGTCAAGAATCATAACAACACTCATCAATTTTCCAATATTAAGTGCATGGTTTCATACTCATCAATAATATTATAACCAAATCAATTTTTACAAGTCATTCCTAACTTAGTAATGTAAACAAAGAAAAGATGAACATCAAAGTTTACAAACAAACATCTAGAACATAGTCTTCCAACATGAATGCCTAAATATTTGTAAAACTAACAAGATTATGAAATTCTAACAAGTATGAACACCATCAATATCAACTTATAAACTCAACCATATTCTTGAAAGAACACCAATTTGCCAAAATCATGCATAGATAATATATCACATTAATAAGAGTTTCAACATTGTCTAGATAGCAAAAGTAATTAGCCCATTAGGCTCAATACAACTACAATCAAACTAAAAAAAGCTTACAAAGCACGTTCAAGAACAAAGGAATGCAAACTAAAATCAAGCAAGGATTGAATAATGGAATGATGAATCTTGTGTTGGTGGAAGCCTCCAAGAATCCCCTAAAAATGCTGCACTTGGTTGAGAGAGAATCCCCAAGACTCCACCCACCTAAATGAAGTTAAAATGAGTGTTTATAAGCTTCTGGACAAAGTGCACGTTCATGCACAAAAAGTGCATGGTCGTGCACTATTTTAGGTAAGTCAAACTTTCACTTTCGGATGCTCAGAGTTGCAGGTTCCAAAAAGGTGCATGATCATGCACAAAAAGGGCATCGCATTTCCGGCACTAGCTAGTGCACTTTCAAAGTTGATGTGCCTTGTCTTCGGCATCGGATAGTGCATGGGCTCGTGCCCTCGGGAGTGCACGGTGGTGCACAAAAAGTGCATGATGGTGCAGTTTCACTTTTGGCACGATAGTAGATGTGCACGGGTTCCAATAAAGGTCCACGGTGGTGCACTAAAAGCGCATGATGGTGCAGTTTCTCAGCATGGTCATGCACTTTCATAGCATGGTCATGCACTTTTGGCACGGTATCAGATGTGCACGGGTTCCAATAAAGGTGCACGGTGGTGCACTAAAAGCGCATGATGGTGCAGTTTGGTCAGCATGGTCATACACTTCCTCAGCATGGTCATGCACTTTCTTAGCATGGTCATGCACTTTTGGCAGATTCTTGATTTTTGTCCGAAAAGCGCCATCTTTTCGTCGTTTCTTTGTCGGGCGGGCGCCCGGACCTGCAAATTCATAATTAACTCAATTAAGTACTAAATATAATGAATTTGCATGGAGTTTTACCAAAATAAGAGGATAATTTGATACTAAAAGGTGTACACTTTGTGTTACATCAGGGTGAAACAACACATAAAAGATTGTACAAAATAGTACATCATGTCAATATCAAAAGGCCATGATGCCCACCAACCTCCATGGCCGCACAAATGGAGAATATAATTGGTGGAAAGCCTAACGAGGCAGTTGGCTATGTTCTCTCTCCTCCGGCTATAAATACTGGAATACCTCCAAACGGTAAAGGATCTACGATCCAATATTCTAACTCTCTCTCAATATATTTCCACCGTACTACCAAGTACTGATTCTCACACCGGATGGTGGTTACAAGAGAATCCCCCTATTCCTCGTAACGAGCTCACGGTGTTTAGTTTTGCAGGAAATACTCATTTGCGTCAAGAAAGATTATAACCCATCGTGGGGAATACTTGACCATTACCCTTGGACTAACTTGTTAGACCTAAGGGGTGGATTTGTGTTTCTTCATTTACATACGAATATGAATTGCAAGTATATTAAATAATTCTCCCAATAAACATATAAAACAAACTTTTGTCATCTTACATACGTCTTTAATTGACGATTTATATATTTCCACCCGTGTCATACACAGGTCAATAACCTAGTTCTAAAATAACTCTACTTTCAAAAATCCATAACACGTAACCTCTGTTTAAGATTGAAGCCTTATAAAATTTGATGGTTAAAGCCTTTATCTCATTTAACTTACCAACGTGCATATAAGTAAGTGATCATATATATTCATTCATTCATTCATTCATTCTATTTGTTGATTTCATCTCCAAACCGTGAAACAGTAGGATAAGGAAACATTCTTTTTTTCTCTCAAATATGTTATAGGACATATGTTGGCCATAAACGTAGTCTATCTCTGTCTGTCCAGACACAGTTATCTAAATTCCAGATTGCATCATCTTTCATTTCCTTTATCTTCTGAGTTCTGGCTCAAACCGCTTCACATAATAAACTCCACATATGTCCGGTCACTTTCCTCATCTTTCCACAGGCGATTTTATAACTTAACTTAACATTATCAAACCTCTCAAAACTTTACTTTTTCTTCAATCATTAACTTTTTACACACCAAATTCAATACACATTCGTTCTTTCATTGTCAATGTAATAAAGCCTCTGCTCTAAAGTATATATAAACAAAACAAATATTATATTATAACTTATTATTATTGTTCTATTTTCATCAGTCTGAAAACACACACACACATGATATATACACACACTAAACCCATGTCGGAAACAGGTTTAAACAAACCGGACTTCCGTCAACTCAACTTGGGTTCACCGGTTTCACCTTTACAACATGCACCAACACCAACTACTACTAGCTCCACTTCCAGCTCATCCGGGTCCAAACCGGGTCGGACCCAAACCCAAACTCAGCCCGGATCCGGTTCAAAAAAATCAAACTCCGGGGAGATATCCGTCAACAGCTACCCACTGGATAAAAAACCGGATCTGACCCTAACCCGGACCCGGTCCAGCTCCAGTAAAACAACCGTTACTTCTCCGTCCGTACACGTTCTTCCAACCGGTAACATTTGTCCGTCGGGTCGGACACTCAAACCGGGTACGATGACGACCCGGATTTCAAAACCGGACGTGTTGAGTTCCGGGACTTGTAATTACGGCCACGGCAGCATACTCCGGCGAGGATCCGCCGGAAAACCTGCTGGAGAAACTGTTGGTGTGAATTTGGATTGTAAAGAGTTGAATAGGGTGGGGAACCGGCATTATAAAACGGGTGATTATTATGAGGCGTTGGGTTGTTATGATCGTGCGGTGGCGATGTCGCCGGAGAATCCGACTTACCGGTGTAACCGTGCGGCGGCGTTGGTGTGTTTGACCAGGTTGACTGAGGCTGTGAAAGAATGTGATGAGGCTATTAAGTTGGATTGTGGGTACAAGAGGGCTCACCGGCATTTAGGATCACTTTTTATTAGGTGACAATTATTATTATTATTATTATTATTATTATTATTATTATTATTATTCAACATAAAGTTGTCTAGCTTTTTGATCAATCATTCTTGTCTTTTACTTTAGTGTAGTGAATTTCCGACACGAAATTCATGGGTTTGTTTTTAAGAAATTCATGGGTTTGTTTTTAATATAAACGGGTTTGTATCAGTTTCAGGTCGAGCCTGTAAACATGTTTAGCTAAACGAGTCTGGTATGGGTTAACCCGGTGGGTTTGTGGTTGCCTAGTTTAACCTATTTATGTCTTGTTATATATATTTTTTAAAATGTGTTTTGTGTGACAAATTAAATTTATTAATTATCTTAATTTAAAATTTAAATTGAAAAGAAAATTAAGAGTTTAACCTATTTATATCTTATTATTATAATAATAATAGTTTATATTTTAATTTTGTTTTTGTGCAATAATTAAATATGTTGGGTATATTATGTTATAATTTAAAAGTAAAAAGAAAATTAAGATAATATTTTTTAACTAAAATGTAAGTGTGGTATATAATTTATTTGTTTATTTTTTTGTCGTAAGATGTAAATTTCAAGTATTAATATGTTAAAGATAAAAAAAAATTCTGGTCAAACGGGTCGTTGAGCTCTGAATTATGATTGTTTTTTTTTTCATTATGAGCTTAAAGCAAATTTGATTTGTATAATTAATGACAGTTTAGGGCAGGTGGAAAATGCCAGAAAACATATTTGTTTTCCTGGGTGCCAACCGGATCCAAATGAGCTCAACAGGTTGCAGTCGGTCGAATATCACTTAAATAAGTGCACCACGTGTAGGACGATTCGGGATTGGGTTGGTGTTATAAGAGAATGTGATGCAGCAATGGCTTCTGGAGCCAATTCTTGTCCCCAGGTACAAATGGGCCAGATATTGCCTCTAATGACGTTATTGTCATTAGAGGCAATTCGGCCCATTTTATTAAAAATTGCGAATGTTAGTCAATATGACCGATATGTATGGAAAACAAACATCTGTTTTGACTCGTTTTGTGAATATGTTTTTATCAAACCGACAGTTATATGCATGTAAAGCGGAAGCATTCATGAAGCTCTGGCGACTAAACGATGCTGATGCAACCCTTTTAAGCATGCCTATGTTTAGAGCAACTTGCAGCGTTTCGTATTCACAACCTAAGATATTCGGGATGGCTTTTGAAGCATACATTTTGTTTGTCCGTGCTCAAGTTGACATGGCATTTGGAAGGTGTGTATCTAATGTCATCTCTCTTTGTTTTTACCACGTAGGACATAACTGGTCAATTGATTTTCTGATCACAAACTTGATTTTGGTTATAAGATTTGAAGATGCAGTTACTAGCATTGAAAAATTAGGAAATATCGACTCACAAAATGTGGAGATTGCGGTTTTGGTTCAAAACATTAGAGCAGTGGTTAGAGCCCGAGTTCGTGGCGATGATCTGTTCAAGTCAGAAAGGTTCATGGAAGCTTGTTCGGCTTATAGTGAAGGGATTGGGCTTGAGCCTGTTAATCCGGTTCTTTATTGCAATCGAGCCGCGTGTTGGTTTAATTTGGGACAGATGGAACTGTCTCTTGATGACTGTAATCAAGCTCTTATTGTTTACCCAAATTACACAAAAGCCCTTCTTCGTAGAGCTATGGCGTATAGTAAGGTATAACATGACATGGTTATTAATATTTTATGATGTGTTTCTGAATTGGTTGATATAATTATAACAGCTTGACCGGTGGGGTGAATCGGTGAGTGATTATGAAGTGTTGAGGAGAGAGCTTCCTGATGATAATGAGATAGCTGAATGTTTGTTTCATGCTCAAGTTGCGTTGAAGAAATACCGTGGTGAAGAAGTGTATAATATGCAATTTGGAGGTGAAGTTGAGTTGGTCACGAGTCTCGATCAGTTTAAATCTGCGATTTCATCCACTGGTTCGTTTTGTCGTTCGCATTACATTCTTGGATTTCATAACTAAAAGGTTAAAACTGGGGGGGGGGGGGGGTTTGAGATTACGACACATGATGCGAATATAATTAGGTTTTGGATTTCATTTAAGAAACATGTTTTCAACTTGATTACAACCTTTTTGCTCGTTTAAATAAATGGATTAAATGGGTCGTGTTTGGATTACATGTTTTAAAGTGTGTCTGGGTTAGTTCGAAACAAATGAATGTACGGGTGGTGTTTGGGTTGACCGGTTCAACCTGTCAACCCGAAACGATTGTCACCCCTACTTAAACTCATATTAAATCTTTTAATTTGGAAACCGCAGGAGCTTCGGTTGTTCTTTTCAAATCATCATCCGACCACCAATGCAAGAAGACATCTCTGTTTTTGGATACGTTATGCACCCGCTACCCGTCCATAATATTTCTCAAGGTAAAAATAAGAACAATGGGCCTTTGAAACTTTACACCATCTTGAAACAAACTTACAAGTTTACTAATTCTCAATCGCTTTATCTTGCAAGGTTGATGTGGAAGAAAGCTCGGTAATTGCAAAAACCGAGAATGTGAGGGTTGTACCGACAATCAAGATATATAAAAAGGGCAATCGTGTGAAAGAAATAGTATGCCCGTGTCAAGAAACATTGGAATTGTCGGTCAAACATTATAATTCATAAGATATTATCCGACAAAGGCAATGTGCATAAGACGATAAATACTTATTGATTCATCCCCACCAGAATATGGAGCCAACATGAAGATAAAGGCGATGGCGGGTAAGTTGTTTAAAGAGTTTTGAAACAAGTGAAATGTGTATTATAGTTTATACTACAATTGGTTTATTTTGCCCTTTAAAAAAAATTAATTCATTATAGTCAACGTCACATGAATAAGTGAACAGCCTTTGTGACATTCATGTACTTGTAATGAAAGATTAAATTAAATGTTCATGTTGTATAAAGATGGAAAAAACAATTCATCTGATGAGGATAGGTGTTGATTTTAATTCGAAGATGCTAACATGACTCATGGGCCATAACGTAGGGTGTGTCAACATGTGCATGCATTAAATCTATTTTTAATTTAAAAAAAAAAGAAAAAAACACAGAGGAGACCAGAATTGGACCTATACAATAGTACACAAGAAAAAGACATAATCTTTGTCTTTGTAAGCTATGGTCTCTAGTAAAGCACATATTAGCACTTTCTGATATCATAGGAAACATTACACTATTAGACATTTTACAATATATTAGTCATATTATACATGGCCTACCATTAACATACAATCTTAATTATCACCTAAATAAAAAATAACTCCTTAACTATACTAATTCCTTTTTAAAAATAATGTTACTTTTGTACATTGCATAGCTAACCATAGTCTCTATATACATAACACAGCATGTAATAATAATGGTTCGATCACGCCTAATCAGGCTCGAGCCAGGGCTCACAAACTGGTTTTGTTCTCGATGTAAACAATAAGCTTCTCGAGCGACATTGTTGGATCTTTCCTACACTTCATAAGCTCACCCGCAACATCAGCGGGTGTCACATTTACAGCTTGCAATAACTCTTCAACCTGCCCAAAAAGTTTGTGTTCTTCAGCATCCAAATAATTGAAAGCCAGTTGTTTGAATGCATTAAATGTGCAATATGACATTTGAATATGCATGTCCATTCGACCCGGTCGAAGCAGTGTCGGGTCAAGTTTATCTATACATTTAGTTGTGAACACAAATACCCGTTCTTCCCCACAACAAGACCAAATCCCATCCATAAGATTCAAGACCCGCGTAAAGGACGTTTTTCGTGACAGTTTATCGTCATCTGTCGGGTTATGAAGTTGATCAAAATCTTCAAACACGAGTATTGATTTGTTTGGCATGTCTAGTAATATACTTTTAAGTTGTGAGTCGGATTCGACCGATGTGAGGTCAATATCGTATATATCATAGCTTAAGTAATTAGCCATCGAGGCGATCAAGCTCGATTTGCCTGTGCCCGAAGGCCCATAGATTAAATACCCGCGTTTCCACGCCTTACCGATTCGCTTATAATATTCCTTACCGTTTCTAAAACTATTCAAATCATCAATAATTAACTTCTTTAGCTCGGGCTCGATTGCTAGGGTATTGAATGTCATCGGGTTATCAAGAATGACGGTTTTCGGTTCAGTGTATCCGTTGTCAATCATATGAAGCTTTAACCCACTTTCACCGGCTGAAATTTCATTAACCCGATCCACAATGTACGGTAAGTATGACTCGAGTATCACGTATCTGTGTCGACTGTGAAAAGCCAACTCGTTGCGTTTAGGGCCCGATTGTAGCTCCCCGGGTTCGGTATTTGTCACTAATCTCCATTTCACTTGAGCCCCATCAAATTCATCGATGATCTCTTCGTTTTCGTTTATTGTAACGGCTAAAGTTTCCTTGTTTTTGCATACGTTAAGCTTCCGAACGCATGATTCGTTCACTTTGGTCGCTAAATATGTCTCAACAGCCTTGAACATTTGGTCAGGGGAGTTCGATCGAGGTTGGTGTTCGTCTATGATAATCGTGAATTCGGTGTCTTTGTTAACGAGAAGCCTTTTCATTTCATGGAGGTAGTAGTCTTGGTACTCTCGTGGGATGAATTCATCAGCGAGTGAACGGAGTTCTTTACCGACGGTTAGAACATCATTTGCGACGCCTCGGGTGAGCATCGCGAAAGCAGCAAAAGAAGCAACTGTAAAGGAAAATAAAATAAATAAATAAAATTAAAAAAAAAGAAGTCTTTATTATTAAAGTATTTATGACGATATAAGAAGTTTGATCCACTAAAGTTAGGTACCGTAAGAGGAGGGGTGATGAGTTGCATTGGGCATCTGGACCCGGTTTATTTTGTTTGTCGGGTTATTCGGGTTCGGGTTGGGTCCGAGTGAATTTAACGGCCTTTGTGTCCCTAGAAACAAACGTGATGGGTTCAAGCCATGGGCGCACCCACTGCAATTACAATACAAACAATCAGATTTATAAAACTTTAACAATTTTAATTACGTTTAAATAAGTATAAAACATTACAATTTTAAGCAGAATAAAACCAATCATAAAAAAAACTTGTGCCAACAAGGTCGGTTTATATGAAAGAGCTTTTTCTATGCATGAGAAGCATAGGTAGAACCAACTCATCAAGATGTGACATATGTACAACTACCAAGCGTTTTATGCATATTATAATGATTTAAATGCACCAACGTAATCATATATTTAAACGTATCATTTTAACATCATCATTTGTTACATCAAACTATTTATACACACCATTAGACCACCCGCTATGGGGCTTGGTCAGGTGATGTGGTCCGTCTTTGGGCGCGGAACACCACCAAGGGGCGCCCTTGGTGGTGGGGCGCCGATGCTCCGGTGGTTGCAACGCTGGGCGCGGAAGGAGCTTTGATGGTGGGGCCCTCTCTCTATCTCTCACATACACATACATACATATGTATATATGTATATAACGGGCGCCTTTACCACAGCGGGACATTATTGGTTGGGGCTTCGAAGCCCCCGGTGGTTACGTGGCGCTGACGTGGCACCGGAGAGGGGCTTCGAAGCCCCTCACCATAGCGGATGGCCTTATAACAAGTTAATATGGGTTAAGTCAAACGTACCCGCATTGGGTACTTATCATACCCTCTCTCTTACACTTTCAGTTTCTTCAACAAATTTATTTGACATATTTGTACCATCTAATAATTTTAGTCATTTCAAGTATTCTTTAAAAATAAAATCAAATATTATAAAATTTATTTATTTTTTTTCATTTCCTATCTAATTGTGTTTATTGTTTTTTATAATAATAATAATAATAATAATAATAATAATAATAATATTTATTATCACTATAAAATGTATTTAAAAAATAATGATATAACGTCTTTATAAAAACGACAAAACGTTTTGTTTATATTTATCTTATCATATGCATCAAACCCGACAAAAAGTTCATTTAAATATTTTTTTGATAGGTTTGAATGCATGAAACTAATGTCACATGAGAAAAAAATCAACTTTTTTGATCAAGTCTTATGTTGTTTAATATGTTTTATTGATGAAAAAAAATGTGTTTCTATTTTAAAGTAAGTTATCTCTAAAAATTATTAAAAAGATACACCCTAAAAGTATTAAAACACTTATAGAAAAAAAAATGTTTTTTTCTTTGTAATTTAAAATTTTTTTTACATAAACAATTTTTGTTATTTAAATAAACAAAAAATTATTATAATATGCTAAAAAAAAGGAAAAGAAAATTTACTTACATAATAAAAAAACTTCATGTAAAGTAATAATGATAATAAAAGATGACAAAGAATGAACGTAAAGGCTTAAATCTTATTAATTCTAAACTTGAAAGAAATGGTACATTTAGTAAACATGAAGGAAAGAAGGATGCATTTAGCAACACTTGTTAATATACATCATTGCAACTGGTTGACACACTTTTGTAATAAACATTGTAACAAAGTTTATAGAAATACTATACTCAAACAAAAGATAATAAATTCTTAATTTTGTGGTATATATATTTTAAATATAATTTAATATATAAAATTAATTGCGTTAAAAAATGATGAAACTAGCTAAAAATAGCACTATTATTTTCACTCCTATTAATGGCTACTATCGGGGTATCGAGTGATTTTGGCTATGGGGGCCATGGGGCTATTATATATGGGTCAAATGGCCAATGACTCGATGGTATAAAACCTTTCATAAGATTTATACTAAAATTTTACCTTTTATTTTATCTATATAACGTTAATAAGTTTATACTAGCTATAATTAAAGGTGATGACAAATATGCTTCACATCGTGATAACATTCAAGCTTATATATTGAGGGATGTTCATATGTGGGATATATATATTTCATTACAAATATACTATTTATTATATAAATTGAGACTTTTTTTTAAAAGGGTAGTATTGTAGCGCATTTTGTATAAATGCATATGTTTAAACAAATCAAGAGAAAGGATGAAATCAAATTAAGAAAGGATGAAATCAAATACAAGATAATATTTTATTCTGAAACAAACGCACTATGTGTGTGTGTGTGTGAAAGTTGTCATGAGGGACTAATTAAGAGGCCATGAAGTTTAAGAAATTAAAGAAAGTAAGAAACCTGTTGATGATGTTCTTGTAAGAGAAAGCCATGGATGGTCGATCTGCCGCCTTTTCAGTCTGCTTCTTGTGTGTGTTTATGTTGAATTAAATAATAAGTTTGTGTTATATATATATGTATACAAGGGTGTCTGTTTTAATTTGTTAAGGTTTTGTGCAAGCAAAGAAAGAGCAAAACCAAGAACAGAAAGCATCATCTTATTAAGGGTTGGTTGCTTGGTGTAGAGGGAAAAGAAAGGGTGATTTACTACGAAACAATATCTTTTAAGTATCGAGTTAGGTTAATTTGAAACATCTAGTTGGCAACTTCCTGTTTTGCCACTTGTTTTTCTGTCTTGTAGTTGTCTAAATTCTTGTACCATGTTGTCTGCTATCTGGATGTGTACGTGGTAATGGAAGGTTCGAGACTTAGGGTGAGATTACAAAACCTAAACAGTGGCCAAAATCAGTTTATTTGGTGGGGTTGGATGAAGTAACTTAGCAGAAACACAAAAAAGAAAGAAAAAACGATTCTGAGAGTACCTGCAACGATAATATATATGAGAGAGATTGATATATTTCTTGATCGAAAATCTATTATATCAAGTCTTGTGTTTGTGTTTTCAACTAGCCATGGTCGTCTTTTAGGCGTGTCACGGTTTGACGACCTCTTAGGGCCTGTTCCGACGTGGGGCCCAAAGTTATATAAACACATTTTAAACCTACATGATTCGTTGAACTTTGTTTTGTTATCACATTCATCGTCAATCTTTGAAATTCTGTCTTCTATATATACGGGCCCATTTTTTAGTACTTGCTTGGGCATTTGGAATATCAGAGGCGGTCCTGCAACGAGCTATTCTTCCTTTCAAGCGTTTGTATGCTAGCTCGTTAAAAATTAATATATATATATATATATATATATATAATTTAACAAAACGATCCTTTTATGAGTAATTCTGTTGAAGGTACTGTACGATATCTAAAGTTATTTTATTCACGTTAACGTCACACTAAACTAATACGAGTCGTTTTTTAACCAAACTTATTCTTGTTTACAGAGACTTACATATGCCAGTATGCCACGTTGCTTAAATTAATTTGATATAAAACACATACGTGATAACCTTAATATTCAGGTTTTCTTATGCTGTGTTCATAATTAAGTTATTACCAATAAATATACTTGGCGTGCACCTTTAAACCATTGTACGTGTGTGCGACAGAAGTTATCTTGTGGTCATACTACGTCAACAATATAACAATATATTATATGTACACAAGTCATATTCTATAATTACTCTCTTGACTGCATTCTTTATAAAAATCAAGCCAGAGAATGTTTTAAGAATTCTGACTATTATTGAATTTAGGGATGAGCTCGAATTTCCCAAAAATTTGGGATCGGTGCTGTAGGCAAAAATGTGGTAAATATTGGTACCATTACGGATCCCGAATTTTCAATCTCGATTTCTTAAAAATTTGGTACCGGTTCAACACCGGTACCGACTACCTGATGTCATTTGATCATCCCTAACAAAATTTGAGTAATACAAAGGGTATATATATATATATGTTTGTAAATTTTCATAATCTATCCTATACTTTGTCTAATTATAATATGATCTAATAATTATACACATTTTTTAAATATTTGTTATATGCATGGTGAGTTGACATACAAAGAATTTCTTAACTTACAAAAGATAGAAAGCTATCATGGCCCGACACGTAATTGGACAAGAAATAAATTCGTCTGCGCCATAAAAAATCACTACACATATCTACTTAACCATATATAACTAATTAAACACATTATATTATGCAACGCGCGAAAATAGTTATGCAACTAAAACAAATAACTACGTAAAGTATATGATAATGGCACATTATGTATATGATTACACACATTATACGCATAACATATCGACGATTTTTAAACAAAAGTTATTTTTAAAATAGTACAACAATACTCTAATATAAACGAGAATAAAATGTTCGAAATTATGGTATAACTCTTTTTTCTTTTAAATAATGTCGATAAAAAGTTACTTTTATTTAAAATACATGAAGAAACTTGAGAAAAGTCAACAAGTGTAGGCTATTCTATTTTACCCGTCCACGCCATTTTCATATGTGAAACATTACTTATGTTGAAGAAACACTAAGTGACCCCGAGTAGATTATGGATAATCTTGGGGTTAAGTAATGTTTCCCACGAGGGTTAGGTCCGGCAAAGAAGGATGTTCTTCAGATGACCTGCAAAACAGACACCGTGAGCTCGTCACTGAGAAGGGGGGGGGGGGGTTCCTCCTTGTGACCACCCTCCGGCGTGAGAATCAGACTAGATTGCTCTGAATATAAGTGTATATTGAGAGAAATAGCTAGTGAAGATAAAATACCAGATGATTATACCGTTCCAAGGTGTTGGAGTATTTATAGCCGAAGGTAGGTTTCCAAGCAGGTACAGCCAGCTGTAGAATATTCCTGTTCTACCAACTATGGGCTACGCACGTGCCATGCTGGTTGGTGGGTAGGCAGCGGCTGATAGTGATAAGGCCGGCTGTGTACTGTTCCCTTTCCACCAACTGCAGGCTTTGTGCGTGCCACAAGGGTTGGTGAGTAGGCAGCGGCTAATAGTGACAAACAGTACTAGAGCATGCTCCTCCTCGTACTGTTGTCGGTGAGCTGTCACCCTGTGATTGGTTCATGGGCTGCTTTGGTCAGATCTTGTCTATTTTGTCCATACCTTGGCATGTATAGTACAAAAGATCTTCCAGAAGCATACGGACTGGCTCATTTGGGCGGGAGCATTCCCGCCTTGCTCATTCCTTCAGGTGACACTGAATTATTGAGTTAGTGCCTTGTGCGTGTAGCCTTGCTATTAGTGCGGGTAGCCTTCCCTGATGGCTTGTATCCGCAGCTGCTGGGACAGGCGGGGTACTTCACCATTGGGAGGCTTTCCCTGCGGGAACAGCTGGCGTATTGCGCGTAAGGTCTTCATCTCTGAGCATGGTGGGTCCTGCGGAACCAGTTGGTCCTTGCGCAGACGTCCCTCTGCAAGGTAAGTCTTGCGGGTCCAACTGGGCTCTGCTGGGACCTACCTCTTCAAGTCCCCCCAGTCCAATGTTCTTCTCATGAATTGTTAATAAGTGAGGTGAACTTTGGACTTAAGCAAGGGGTTTTGAAAAGGATTTAGTTTTAAGGTTGTCCGTGGGGATTCTTCCCGCGGTTTCCCTAATGTCACGTGCAGAAATTCCCGACTTTTCTGCTTGATCTTTGGGTCTGATGCGGGTAGGTGTGTAACCTCCTCGCAAGTCAGGAGCGTTGAGTTTCATTTGTGTAGATTCTCCACGAGGTTTTGGTAGTTTTAAACATAGTGATCAATTATGTTAAAGAACCAATTCCATCCTGGATCCTTCTTGGTTTCAATTCCCTGCGAGTGCTAAGTATGTGAAGGGTTTCGCCTTGACACTGTACCCGCACTCGTCTTATAGTTATCTTACTTCCAAGGTATTCTTGGCGTCCATTCCCTGCGGGTGCTAAGTATGTGAAGGGTTTTGCCTTGACACTGTACTCGCACCTGTCTTATAGTTACTTGGTTGCCAAGATAAGGGGTATAGTCCCGCTTACTTTTGAATCTTTTTAAAATTCGAAGGGTTGGTGAAAGGATAAGAACAGTCCAAACTGTTGAAACGTCGTCCGACGGTTTCTTCGGACAGTGTCAGGACGTGCAGGAAGTTATGACGACGTGACAGTATATGGTCATTCCAGACGCTTTTTCAGGCGCGTGGGCGCGATTTTTCGGGCGTGTGGGTGCGGATTTTACGGTGCGCGTCCCGTCAACAGCTGTTGCCAGCTTGCTTTTTCCACGTGTCATAGTTTCATTGCACCAGCTCTTTTCTCTCTCCTCCGCATTAAATTCATCGCATTCATTGCGATGAGTATATAAAGGGGGAGAGGGTTCCTGGTAATCCACACTTTCACTTCTTTCTTCTTCTTCTAAGCGATTTCTGGCGAATACTCTAACTTTCTGTCGAGCATTCTCCTGAAATCGTTCTTTACCTCTAAAACATGTCGTCTACTCATGATCCAGAAGCTACCGCCGAGGAGTCTGACTTGTATGTCGAGAACCCGACGTCTACGTCCGATAAGGACGATAAGAGCACTGCTGGCGAATGCCAGTGTGCTCTTCCCATCGAGCTTTATCGGTACATCGTCTGGAAGTTCATGCTCGAGCCGTTCGAGCCTGAGTTTCCGGAGCCACACCAGACGGTGTACGATGCCCCCAAGGGCAAAATAGGGGTATATGCCGCTTTCTTCGTCTATGGGAATCTTAGGTTCCCGTTGACGAAGTTTGTATACCGTGTTCTGGATAGACACGGTGTGCACCTGACCGAGGTACACCCAATGGCGATCGCCAAGATCCGCCATTTTGAGTGGGTGTGCCTCATTCTTGGCGTGGATCCCCACGTCGACCGCCTGATGACCTTCTACTCCTAGAGGTGTATCCAAGGCTGGTATACCCTGGTCACCCGGATCAAGGGTTTGAAGATCTGCGCTACCGAGCGCAGTCTTCAGTCTTGGAAGCGGGAGTTCTTTTACATCTCTGCCCGTGTCGTCCCTATAGTGATGACATTTAAGAACGGGAGAGCTCTCCCCAGCCTTCACGCCTCCAACTACCAGGAGGCGGAATGGTTCTCCCAGATTTCCCGGATCCAGACTCCGGTTTACCCCTTTCCGGAGTCCGGGATGGTGATGCTCGGTATGAGCAGGGTGTGGAAGGATGCTGGGGCGGATGCGCCACAGATTCCCATCGTACTTGAATACGGTTTGAACTTTATCCCTTACGGTATGCTCCGTCTTCTTTGTTGATTTAAGGTTTTTTCTAACTGTTTTTCTTTTTATTTCAGAGGGAAATGACTTGCAGTCCCTCCTGCATCCGCGGGAAGCTGACGGTCCCGCTCGGTTGGGTACTCGTGCTCTTGACGAGAACGAGTTGCCCATCCTTGCGCAGACTGCGGATCGGTTTGTGGAGGCCTACCCGCCAGGCCACGAAATACTGAGCGCCACGCGGCCAGGTAAAAGACTATTTAACCCTCGCCCTCTGAATGCTGAAACCTCTGCTGGAATTCCTCTAATCTTGTCATCTTCTGATGAGGAATCCGCAGATGGTCCTTTTCTTGCGCGGAAGAAGAAGGCTGTCGGCGGGAAGGGCAAGGCGAAGGTTGCCTCCACTGCCGATCAGAGGAACCGGTCTGAGTCGGAGACCGAGAGTGAAGAAGCGGCGGGGAACCCAGGTGGTGTTGAGACCACTGCTCCGGAGGTTGAAACGGCTGTCACCTCCGAGCAGCTCAGGACGACGACGGTGACCGGTACGAAGGACACGTAAGTGTACATAACTTTAACTTCATATCTTTCCGCTATTATACTTATATATCTTGTCTTCGTGCAGGCGTGGATGCTACGGCATTCCAGAGTGGAGCGGGAGGGAGCAGCTCTGGACCCATGAAGGTAGGTTTGGTCAACCTACCCGAGGCGATGACCCAGGCGGCTACGCCTGCTTGCAGTACTGGTTCAGTTGCTCATCCCGTTGAGCCAACTGTTCCAGATGTAACATTATCCCCGCCGGCTGTCAGTGCTATTTTCACAGAATCCATCACTGAGCCGGCGGTGATTTCTCTTGCGGGTTCTTCCGCAGCCGCGGCCACGGTTGTGAGTTCACCTCCGTTGGTTTCCACCGCGGCAACCTCCACCATGCCTCCTCCGGCGCCTGCGACTACGGCCAGTCCTTCAGGATCGTTTGGGGTTGGGGCGTCTAGCCAATCCCTGCCTCCTTCCCGTCTCCTTGACCTTTTGGATGGATATCCCTTAGGTTCAGGTGATGGGTTTGGTGGCTATCGGCCTGTTGTCAACCCTACAGGTGCGTAGGGATATTTTGGCCTATATCCCTTTCATCATTTCTCTCTTAACTGTTTTTTGTTTTATTGCAGTTCGTGATTCCAACGAGGTGTACGCTCCTCGGTGGAAGATCCGCCGGGGAACGACCCTCCGGACTGCTGAGGAGTGCGTCGAATGGGCGCGTCACGCCGCCCCAAGCGGTGCGCTGGGGGAGGCCATGGCCAGCTACCAGAAAGGTAGGCTGTCCAATGAGCTCTGAATCCTCCTCGCCCGGATGCAGCCGCGCGTCGAGCTACTTTGTCGTGAAAACGACAAGTTAAAGACGGCGCGTAGCCTTGAAGTGGCTCAGGTACGGGCTATCCGGGAGGAGAACGCGAAGCTTACCGCCGTTGCTGCGGAAAAGGAGAAGGCCTTCAAGGCCCTTGAGGTTGACGTTCAGGCTCCTCTCGAGGCCCGTTCCAAGGCCGCCCAAGCTGTTAATGAACAGCTTCGGTTGGCTAAGGAAACTGCACGGAACGCAACCGAGAGGGCCACCAAGGCTGAAGCTGCTGCTGAGCCTCTACGCATCGAGAATGAGGAACTTAAAGCCAAATTAGAGAGGCTCCAGCAGGCTCATGATGCCTTGGCCATGGAAGATGCCAAGAAGCTCCAAGAGATCTTGGACCAGAGGGGGGTGCTTGACCACACTGAGCGTAAGCTAAAGGGCGTCGAAGAGGCTGCAGCCAAAGATGTGTTGCTTGCCAACCTTACAAAGAACGAAGCCGAACGCGTCCGTAATGATGCTCAAGCTGCCCTCCAGGAGGCTCTGGTTACCAAGGAATGGCTTCTTCGAGAAGCGTTGTCGCAGGTATGCGCAGTTTCACAATTTCTTTACGCTTTTCCTTACACTTTGAATAGTTGTTGATATACTTCTGTTTTTTAGGTTGTGCATCGGGTGTTCACGAACACATCATATGACGATGCGATGAGCGCAGCACTCAATGCTTCTCATGAGGATGGGGAAAAGGCTGGCTTCTTGCTTGGTCTAGGGTTTGTTGAACAAGGCATTCCGCCTTCCAACTTCCCTCTTTACAATGTGGATACTGAAGTTGCGTATGACCAAGCAGTGAATCAGTATGCCGCCTTCCCGCATCCGGTGGTGGAGAAGGTAAACGAGATTGCTGCTGCTGATGATGGGCTAACTATCCTCAAAGCTTTCCTTGAACCGCCACACTCTACTGATGGTGCGGGTCCAAGTGGGAGTGGTCCTGAAGCTTGATACTTTAGATCCCTTTCCACCATTAGAGTAGATTTTTATGTTTGTAGACTTCTAATCTTGTATGCGGGTATGTACCCAGCAATTCTTGTAATGTTTGAATGTTGATGGAATAAAGATTATTTGTTAATGCCTTGCCTTGCTTATTTCGCGCATATTTTGTTTTAACTTAGCAATTTCTTGAGTACTTAGATAAGTTAACTTTTCAACGTGGCAGATAATAAGTTAAAGTTTTGCTTCCTTTTTCGTGATTGTGCGGATAAGACCGTCACTTTCACTTAGTAGGATGGCTAAACTTTACCTATATCTGACCTGCGTAGAAGTTTTCCTCATCTTTTCCTTTGAAATTTTCTAAGTGTTTGAATAAGTTAACCTTTCGACGCGCGGTTGCCAATAGGTTAATGTTCAGTTTCCTCTATCATGATTGTGCGGGTAGGGCCGTCACTTTCATTTATTAGGATGACCCAACTTCACCTATAGCTGACCTGCGTGAAGGTTTTCCTTAGAAATTTTTACCCTTTTATGTGTTTATGCGGGTTTTGCCGCCTTCCTCACGCAACGACTTACTTCTCCCATATTTATGCGGTGAATACCGGCATATCAGTGTGGGAAGTTCATAAGTATAAAGGTAAGGCTATCAACACAATGTGAAAGGAGAATCATTTCCATTAGAAGTGGCTCTAGGCCTTTTCTTTACAAGTTTGGAATTGATCTACATGTAACATTTGCGTAATTGAGCTTCGTTCCATGTTCTTGGGATAGGAGTGCCATCGAGCCTTTCGAGCCGGTATGCGCCTTTTCCCAAAACTTTTTTGATAATGTACTGTCCTTCCCAGACCGGTGCCAGTTTTCCTGGGCGCTCTTGGTTTGAAGCCTCGTTGTTACGCAATATGTAGTCTCCTACATTGAAGTTGCAGAGTTTTACCCGCGTGTTGTAGTACTTTTGCATTTGTCGCTTTTAGTTTTCTTCATGCGCTGCGGCTAAGTCTCTGCGTTCCTCGGTTAGCATAAGGTCTAACCGTCTTTCCGCATCATTGTCTTCTGGCTGAATCAAGACCCTTGGTGAGGGCAAACCAATTTCGACTGGGACCATGGCTTCAGTGCCATAAGTGAGGCTGAACGGGGTTTCTCCCGTACTGGCCTTTTTCAGCGTTCTGTTTGCCCAAAGGACGTGTGGAACTTCGTCTACCCAGCCGGATCCGTGTTCCAGGAGTCTTTTCTTTATGCCTTCAACGATGCTTTTATTTGCTCTTTCCACCTCACCATTACCTTGCGGGTGTGCCACTGAGGTAAAGGTGTGGGTGATTTGAAGTTCTTCCAGCCATTTTTGTAGCTTCTTGTCAGCAAAGTTGGTGCCGTTATCACTCACCAAAGTCTGTGGAAGTCCAAAACGACAAATAATAAATTCCCAAATAAATTTTTTTAATATGTTTTGCGGTTGTTTGGGCTAAGGGTTTTGCTTCTATCCACTTGGTGAAGTAGTCGATGGCTACCACTAGGAACTGAACGTTTCCTGCTGCTGTAGGAAATGGGCCTATCACATCGATGGCCCACTTCTGAAATGGCCATGAAGAGGTGACTGGAACAGGTTCATTCTTCGGGCGATGCGTGTTGGGTGCGTAGAGCTGGCAAGACCTACACTTTCTGATGTATGCCAGCGCATCCGTATGCATCCCCGGCCAAAAATATCCCGCGTTGTTTAGCTTAGCTACAACAGCGCGTGGACCTGCGTGCACTCCACAGATGCCTTCGTGTACTTCCCTTAGGAGTTAGTCAGTATCTTGGTTGTCCACGCATCTTAAGAGTGGGCCAAGAAAGTTACGTCTGTAAAGGATGTCATCGATGAGTTGATAGTTTAATGCTTTACAATGTATTTTTCTTGCCTGTGTTTTTGACTCTGGTAGTATACCCGCTGCAAGGTAATTTATTATTGGTGTCATCCACGTTTCTGTACCGGTTTGGATGACACAAATTTCCTTGTGCGGGACTGATGGTGCTTCAAGGAGTTCAATGCGGATGTCCTTTCCCAAATGGGTGAAGGCTAATGATGCAAGCTTGCTTAACGCATTCGCAGATTTGTTTTCACTACGCTTGACGTGTATGACTTTACAATCATTAAAATCGGGCATAAGGGTTTTTGCTTGTGCAAGGTACAGGGCCATTGTGTCGTTCACGGCCGTGTACGTTCCGTTTATCTGGTTGGCTACTAACATGGAATCCACGTGGGCTTCCAAGTTTTTCACTCCCATTTTACGCGCAATTCTCAGCCCTGCCAAGAATGCTTCATACTCGGCTTCGTTATTCGTACTTGGAAAATCCAGTCGAATAGCGTAAGTGTATTCTTGGCCTGCTGGGTTGGTTAATTTCAACCCTGCGCCTGAACCCTCGTTGCTGGCTGCTCCATCAGTGTAGAGTCGCTAGACATCATTGATGTCCTGTGCTGGGGAGGGTTGAGCCTCCTCCTGGCACTCTTTCTCCCGCGAAGCGGGGACTTCTGCAATAAAGTCGGCCAGGACCTGGCCTTTCATAGCTGGTCTTGGCTTGTACTTTATCGCATATTCCCCCAACTCAATTGCCCATTTGGCTAGACGTCCCGATAACTCGGGTTTGCCTAGAACGTTTGCGAGTTTGAAGTTGGTGAGAATGGTGATCGGGTGACCCTGGAAATATCGTCTTATTCTGCGTGAAGCTTGTACAAGTGCTAAGACTAATTTTTCCAGGGTGGAGTACCGGGTTTCTACGTCTGTTAGGACACGGCTAACATAGTAAATAGGCATCTGGATACCTTTTAGCTCTACTAGCAGGACTGCCCCGGTCGCTCTATCTGTGGCAGAAAGGTATATGATTAATTCCTCCCCCGCTTCTGGTGCTGTGAGCGTTGGGAGTTCGATCAAGCGTGACCGAATTTCCTGAAAAGCTTCTTCCGCTTCTGGTGTCCAGCGGAAGTGCGTTTTCTTTAAGCAGTTTCTCAATGTTGACACGAATGGGAACGACCTATCCGCATGGTTTGACAAAAAGCGGTTAAGTGCGACTAGGCGTCCATTCAGTGTCTGAGCTTGCTTGATGGTAGCAGGTGATTCCATTTTGATAATGGCTTCGACCTTTTCTGGGTTCGCTCTGAAGCCATCTTTAGTAACAATGACTCCCAAGAACTTCCCTTCTTCCATCCCAAAGGAACACTTGCTCGGGTTAAGCTTCATGTTTATCTTTCTGAGCGTGTTGAAAGTTTCTTCGATGTCTTTCAACATTGCTTCTGGCTCAGGGCTTTTGATGACCAAATCATCCATGTAGACTTCCAAGTTTCTCCCAATTTGGGCATGAAACTCTTTGTCCATCAGGCGTTGGTATGTGGACCCTGCATTCTTAAGTCCGAATGGCATCATTTGTTAACAAAATGTGCCATCGGGCGTCCGAAATGCGGTTTTGTCCTGATCATCTACAGCCATGTGGATTTGATGGTACCCCTTATATGCGTCAAGGAAGCATTTAAGGCGAAACGGTGCTAATGAATCCACTTTGAGGTCAATTTCGGGTAACGGGTAACAATCTTTGGGGCATGCTTTGTTTAAATCTTTGAAATCTATGCACATGCGCCATTGTTTGTTAGCCTTCGGTACCATAACGGGATTTGCAACCCATGTTTGATATCTACTAACGCGTACGATGCCCGCGTCAAGGAGTTCCTTGACTTGGGTTCTACACGCGTTAGTCTGTTCCGCCACCATTACTCTGCGCTTTTGTATGACTGGCGTAAAAGCCGGGTCACACTTGAGCTTATGCTCTGCTTTACTTCGAGGTACGCCAGTCATGTCAGCTGGTGTCCACGCGAAGATGTCAGCGTTTCTCTGTAGTAAGCGTTTGAGTAAGGTGCGCGTAGGATCAGTGATTGTTGGGCCAATTGTAACAGCCTGGTCAGGGTATTTGCCATTGAGGGCCCATTTTTCTGGTTCGGTGATGGTTGGTTTAGCCATCTTTGGTTTGGGTTTAGATGAGACGGATGCGATGCATACCTGGGGGATACCGGTGATCATCGCTACACCCTCAGCAGTTGGCCATCCCATAATGCCGTGTACTGAAGATACCACGGCGTTGAATCTTGCCATCCCGTCTCTCCCGAAGAGAATGTCGTATGTGTGATGTGGCTTCCTCATTACGACGAAGTCCACGTCTTCTGTGCGGGAGTATTTTCCGTCTGTGAGAATGACGGGGAAAGATAGGATACCCAGGGGTGTGTTTGTGCTGCCGTCGAACCCTTCCATTGAGGCGTAAACCGTTTCCAGGCGTTCTTTGTCTTCGTCGTCTAGCTTATCGAAGAACTGCCTGTACATAATCGTTGACGAGGCGCCGTTGTCAGTAAGAGTGCGGGAAGTTATGTAATGCCCAAGCTGGCTTTTGATGACGATAGGGCCTTCCTTGCTGGGTCCTCCTGGCACTCGCGGGAAGCGCACCTCAGCTTCCTTCCATTCGCATGGTTCTGTCGTTTGTCTTTTTCTTCCTCTGATGTTGCCATGAACCATGTGGATGCTGATGTCAACGGGCTTTCGTCCGTTGCCTTTATACCGGTTATCATTCCTTCCTCCATTATTGATTGATGCCACAAGGTGTGCAAGTCTTCCATCCTTGACGAATGTTTCAACAATATCCTTCAAGGATGTACACTCCTCTGTATTGTGACCCTTTGTCCCGTGGAAGTCACAGGATTTGCTCTGATCCCCATTAGGTCGCTGTCGGATCATTGGAGCTTTTGGCCATGGGAGTTTTTCGGTGGCAAATATCTCCGTGACGCTTTTGGTGAGTGGCGTCCACCGGTGTCTTCGGCTTGAAGGGTGCGTGTTATCCCTTCTGCCAACAAGAGGACGAGAGCTGGATGAGGTATCAAAGTTTACCCTTGACTGCCAAATCCCTAGCTTCCTCTTTTTGTTCTGCCGGGCGATCCGAACATTGTTTTCTCTGGTCCTCTGCGTGTATAGGTGTGTACTCTGGGGAAGATCCCTACCCAGTTGCTTCTCCGTCTCGGCAAAGCGCTTGGCTGCCGTCATGATGGCATCCCATGTGGATGGCATGCCGTCCTTACCCGTCAACGTGCGGATAAGCTCTGGGTATTCGGCGCCCTGGATGAAAGCGGCGCGAACAAGATCTTCACTTATGTTGCCCAGACTCAGCTTTTTAGAGTTGAAGCGAGTGATGAAGTCTAGTAAAGATTCATCTTCCTCTCTCACGCAGTTGAGGATCGTCCACTGCTCTTCAGTATATTTCCTCTGTTGACTGAAGTGTTGGCTGAACTTGTGTTGAAAGTCCGCCCAATCATAGATGTGGTGAACTGGTAAACGATCAAACCACGCCCTGGCCGCTCCAACCAGCGTCATCTGGAACATATAACACCACGTGGGTTCCGTCCAGTTACTGACGGTTGCCCCCGCTATAAATCTGTTCAAGTGATCGTCTGGGTCGGATAGACCATCATAAGTGCCGATGTTGGACATCTGTTTGGCACTTCTCGGGGCGATTGCTTCCGCAATGTCCCTTGCAAACTTGGATGTTCCCGCATTTGCAGCAGTTGGTCTAAAGGTTTTGGAGAAGTCGCGTGGGTTTCCCCCCGCGTTCCTTGGTTTGAAGGTTTCTCCGAAATTCATTCTTGGTTGGAAGTCCGTTTCTTTACGCTTCCCTTTCGCCCTATGGCGAGGGTTAGCGTCAGTGTCGGATTCCTCCCGATCATCGTCCGAGTACTCGCACTCACTGTTCATGTTGAGCTGTTGTCGAGTGCTTCCGAATTCGTCAGCCTGTTGGAGTGAGCGCAAGCGTTCATCCAACTCAGCTTGGAATTCCTTCTGACGTGCTTCGGCCCACGCCTTAACTTGATCGAGTGTTTGGCGAGGGAGCCTCGTCTGTTTCTCTAACTGGGCATCAGTGAACCCCAGTGAAATATAGTTTACTGCACTTGCCCCGGCTTGGGTAACCGGGGTAGTGTTCGTAAAATTTGTGTAACCGCCGGTGTTCCCCCCAGTAGCTGGGGTTGTGGTTACCGGGGTTTCATGGTCACTTACTGGCCTTGGAACCGGAGTAGCGTTAACCATTTTTTCAGAAGTTTTGAAAAAACTGAATTAGTTCTAGCTTTTATGCATGGATGGCGCCAATGAAGAAACACTAAGTGACCCCGAGTAGATTATGGATAATCTGGGGGTTAAGTAATGTTTCCCACGAGGGTTAGGTCCGGCAAAGAAGGATGTTCTTCAGATGACCTGCAAAACAGACACCGTGAGCTCGTCACTGAGAATGGAGGGGGGGTTCCTCCTTGTGACCACCCTCAGGCGTGAGAATCAGACTAGATTGCTCTGAATATAAGTGTATATTGAGAGAAATAGCTAGTGAAGATAAAATACCAGATGATCATACTGTTCCAAGGTGTTGGAGTATTTATAGCCGAAGGTAGGTTTCCAAGCAGGTACAGCCAGCTGTAGAATATTCCTGTTCTACCAACTATGGGCTACGCACGTGCCATGCTGGTTGGTGGGTAGGCAGCGGCTGATAGTGATAAGGCCGGCTGTGTACTGTTCCCTTTCCACCAACTGCAGGCTTTGTGCGTGCCACAAGGGTTGGTGAGTAGGCAGCGGCTAATAGTGACAAACAGTACTAGAGCATGCTCCTCCTCGTACTGTTGTCGGTGAGCTGTCACCCTGTGATTGGTTCATGGGCTGCTTTGGTCAGATCTTGTCTATTTTGTCCATACCTTGGCAGGTATAGTACAAAAGATCTTCCAGAAGCATACGGATTGGCTCATTTGGGCGGGAGCATTCCCGCCTTGCTCATTCCTTCAGGTGACACTGAATTATTGAGTTAGTGCCTTGTGCGTATAACCTTGCTATTACTGCGGGTAGCCTTCCCTGATAGCTTGTATCCGCAGCTGCGGGGACAGGCGGGGTACTTCACCATTGGGAGGCTTTCCCTGCGGGAACAGCTGGCGTATTGCGCGTAAGGTCTTCATCTCTGAGCATGGTTGGTCCTGCGGAACCAGTTGGTCCTTGCGCAGACGTCCCTCTGCAAGGTGAGTCTTGCGGGTCCAACTGGGCTCTGCTGGGACCTACCTCATCAGATGTGACACCCCATCATCTCAACCATTGACTTGATCAAGGGTCCAAAACCCTTCCTAACACTTTGTTGATTTAGATGAGTTCATTGTTATAAATGTGGTTGATTAACTTGGTAATCAAAATCTTGTTAATGCTCAAGGTCATCAACATGGTGCTAACAAAGGTAAAGAGCCCGCTTTAGATTCATTGATTTTCAATTTATTGTTAATGCATTGAATTTGTTCAAGTGTATCCTGCTGAAAATGAGAAGGATGCGGTAAAGGG